>NW_026725553.1:0-58051 GCF_029784015.1 Lycium ferocissimum
AAAAAAGGGTGAGTAGATAAAAGGCAAGGATCGAATGTGAATAAAAGTGCCCCCTAATTAAGTTTGGAAACGGACATAAAAAAGAAAATCGGGTAATGGTATGTCCCCTTAAAGGGGGGGGGGTCGAAATCAATGTGAGATGGAGACAACCCCTACAATAAAATTGAAGGGATGCTCGGGCACGGGGGTGATTTCCCTTTAGAAAATCGTAAGATCAAAAGAAAAAATGGGTGGATGGTTTGAGATATTGAAATTAATTGTAGAGTTGAATGATATGACAAAAAAGTGGGAAAAAGAACAAAGAACGAAACAGTAACTTGGGAGACTTTGGGAAGGGTAAAAACGTGTCTTTGGTTGGGTCAAGAGGGAAAAAGGGGTTTGTTCGCTAAAAAAGCTACCTTGGTGAAAGGGGAAAAAAAAATAGAAAACCCCTATAGGGGAAGGGGGAACATAAAAGGGGTGAAAAAAGGAAGGGGAAAAGGTAGGGGGGGGATAGGTGACAAGCGAATGTTAGGACGGGGAAGGAATGTGTGGAGCGAGAATGAACCAAAGAGAAGGAAAAACCGTAACTAAGATGGAATATGCTTTATACAAGTCGTGCAAGAGTAGTTATGTTACCTACGAATATTTATATGCTAGGGATGAGACCAAGCAAATGCTTAATGAAAAGTTTGGGTTAATTAATAACAATACGGTGATAATATTTCGGGTGCATTAAGGGAAGATGTAAAGATGGTTTAAGCTAAATTTCCGAGATAGAATTAGCATTGAGGACAAAAGCAGGCCCATGGTGGAACCAAAGATCTATTCGATACCGGTTGTAGAGAAGAGAGACGAAGACAAAGTAAAACATAAGGATTAGTGAAGCCATGCTAAAGGTATTTTGGGCTAATTTGAGCACCTTCATATTCTTATAAAGATTGTATAATAATGTGTGACCGGAAAGTTGAGAGCAAGATCTGAGCAAAGGGACGATAGAAGAGTTCGAATTAAAGATAAAGAAATGACACGAGACAATGTGCCTAGAATGTTACAAGTTGCGTAAAGGGGTTACAAGATGATTTAAGTAAGATGGTCAGAGCTAGCTGGTTACTAAAAGAGGGTGAATTTATACGTCAAATTCTTTCAGAATTATATCAGCTGATGATAGTTAAAACAGGGGACGGCTATTAGCGACTCGGGGATGACGAAATCATGACGATAATCGGCTTCGACACTTAGAATTTCGGATTGGCGAGTGGGTATGCTTGAAGATATCACCCATGGAAGGTGTAATGAGATTCGACAAGAAGGAGAAGTTTAACCAGATATATTGGACCTTATTACATTGTTCGTAAGGTGAGAAGGTTGCGTACTAAAGACGTGGCTTTGTTAAGGTGCGTGGCGAATAATAACAGGGAGGAGATGATTTGAGAAGTTGAAGAGAAGGTGAAGAAGAAATATGATTGGTAGATGAGACAACATACTATAGTAATAAAGGAAATCCCCGAGATCCTTATAAGACCTTATGAGACTAGTTTAACATTCGAGGACGAATGTTCTAAAGGAGGAAAGGATGTTATATCAGTATTTTGTACATTGAGACAATCCGAGTTAACCACAAAAGTTAGGGACAAGACTATTCCGGGATACGAAGTAGAGACTTTTAACCACGATTTTGTTTTAAGTCATAAGTTGCTATGATTTTGTTGGTATGGAATACTAAGGAAAATTTGGGGTTAAGTAATTATGGAAAGTTGTTAATTCATGGAACAAAAGGCCAAGATGGCCGTCCATGTGGTGTGGGCCACAGGCCACATGGATGCATAATATATGTAGTTAAGTGACTAATTAAACACCTTCATCATTTTCATCACTTAGAAAGTTCAAGAAACTTGGAGAACAACAAAGAAGGCCATTCGGCCATAGGACCGAAAATTTGAAGCCCTCAAAGAGTGATCAAAAAATAATTTTCTTCTAGCTTTCTACCAATTGTAAGGTCCTCTTCATTTTCATATGTTATGCATGGTTTTGTGTATGTTGTGGAGTGTGGAAATGAATGAAATTCATGAAAGTATGGCGTGGATGTTGTAGCCGTGTGTGTTGTGTTGTGGCCGTGTATATGTTGTGTGGTGTAGAAGTGATGAATTAATTTTATTTAGCATTGTGGTTGATGTTGTTATGGATTCTATGTTGATAATGAAGTTTAATGGTTCAACTTTTTGAGTTATGATGCCGTTTATGGCTTGTGATAGAAGCTAATAGAATTTTAATGTAGTTCCTTGTATTCATGAGAATAATGTTAGTAACATGTGGATTGTTAGTATAGTTTATGAATTTGGATGAAAAAAATGTGTTGTTGTTATTTCTCTTAAAGTTGGGAGGTTTTCGGGTGGAAGATGGTGTAATGATTGGGTTGTTTTGATTATTGTGCGGATTGTTTGAAATGTTCTTGAAACTTGTTTGAATGACCTCGGATTAAGACTTGAACGTGTGAGCGTTGACGTTGCTTGAATGTATGTGTTACACCCCCGTGGCAAATGCGTACGGAATATTCTAAGTTGGTTGCGACGGTATGGACAAGACTTTTAATTTCCGATTTTGTTGATTTTGTCTCAACGCATAAGTTGCATATTCATCTTTTGTGGATATGAAGTGTTAGGGGTAAGATTGGAATAAGGAAAAAAAATTAGAGAATGAAAGTTGGAAAAATTTTGGGACCAAAAAAGGAATTATGGAAAGTTGGCCATTATTTGAAAATAGCCATGTGTATGTATATGTGTGTGTGTGTGTGTGTGTGGGCCATATGGCCACAGTGTGCAAATTACATATGTAGTATAGAGATGACTAAGTAGTCATCTTATTAATTTCCACACCTAGAAAATCTAAGAAACATGGAGAAAGATGAAGAGAGGAGAAACGGCCAAGAAAGAAAAAAATGGAAGACCAAAATTGACCATGGAAAAATTATTTCCTTCTTGTTTTCCTAGTAATTGGAGGGTGCTTAGTAACGTGGAGTTGTTGTTTCAAGCGTTGGATTGTTCGTTTTCATCCTTGGCCAACTTTGAACAAGTTGAGGAATTGTGAAGAAAGGTAAGTTCTAATCTTGTTTTATGAGTTATGGAAGGTTTATGTGTATTGTAGTATGTTAATATGGATGAAATTCATGAGATATGGCATGTTAAGTTGAGTTGTGAAAGTTGAAGGTTGGCCGTGTGTGTGTATGTTGTGTGTAGGATAATGATTTAATTGAATTCAACATGTTTGTGTGTTGTTGTGATGTGTGAAATGAATGGAAGTCATGGAAAAAAAGGTGTGTTGAAGTTGGGCCGTATGGACGTGTGTGTGTGGTTGTGTAGTATGGATTGATTTTACTTAGTGTTTTAGTTGTTGTGTTGGATTATGTGATGTGAAAATGGATGAAAAATTATGGAAGGTGTGTATGATGATGTCTTGGCGAGAAAAATGGGCTGATTTGTGGGCAAGTATGTGGGAATATTGATGTAGTATTTTGGTTGTTATTGCCGAATTCTACAATGTGAAATGAGAGTTTAATGACTTATGTTGGTGTTGTAATTGTTGGTGGGCCGATTTAGAACCTTAATAAATTTTAATGTGTTTCCTTAATTTGTGGAAGATAATTTGGTAATGTGTGAATTGTTACGTATGGTTTATGAGTTTGGAAGAAAAGAAAGCGTTGTTGATATTTCCTTGGACTTGTTTCGGGTTCATTATGTTTTGGAAGGTTTTGAACAATTTTGTGGATTGTGGGAAATGCTATTGATTTGTGTGTATGAAAGGTTTGAGATTGTTATTCGAATATGCGATCGATTGATACTTTGTGGATTGTATAATTGGAATGTTGTCTTAAATCTTGTTTGGATGGTTGAAATTACTTATTGATGTTCTGAAATGGTTGTTGGATTGTTGTTGACAAGTTAAATTCTCGAGAGTTGTGCACTTATAAGGAAATGCTTGCCCAAAATTGTAGAAAAAAAGTAGTAGTTTGGAATTGAATTCTTCGACGCTTATGACTAATGTTCGATGCCTATCGATGTTATTGTAGATTTTGAGCAGCCGAGGTTTGAGTTTGGATTAGCCTAGGAAGCGAACCAGGTATGTGAAGCTTACCCTTCTTTTCTTTTTGGCATGTCTTAGACGGAATTAAGGTATGACATGATATGTGCCTCGGGGAAATTCCATTCGTAAATTTCAAGTATATTTGTGATTCGTATTGCTTTGATGTTGGCATCATAGTATTCAGGCTGTGGTTTGTATGTCTTTGATATGGTTGAGTTTGAAATATTGCGTAAGCGATTCGTATAAGTTCCTTGATGTTCGTATCTTTAACGCGGTTGAGTTATGACCCTTATGTCTTTTTGTAGGATTAAACTTTAAGGTTTCAAAAGAGTTCTATTTTCAAAAAATTTCGTTTTCAAAAGAGACTTGTTCCTAAACGACTTTGAAACTACGAACGTCCGAAACTTTTGCATACGACCTCGAAACGCCCCAAAACATAATATGTAAGTTCCTAAGACATCACTCTCCCCTACCCCTCGTAGTCGGGCTCGGACGGGGGTCGGCACCCGTCCGTGGGGCCCGCGCCTTTCTATGCTACCTTTATGGATTTTTTTCGGAAATTTTAATATTTTCTTCATTTATTTATTATTTATTTATCACATCGAGTTGGAAATAAGGATTTTATGCCCATGATTTTGATACGTAACAACGGTTTACGAAATTCGGTTTGATATGCCCGGCGAGGATTCGAGCGAAAACTTGTTTTGACTATGGTTTTGGACTTTAAAAAAAAAGAGGTTCGTTACGATCATTCGGTTAGTGCCGTGATGATGTACGTATGTGTGTGGTTACTTACGATCTGCTCGTGCGTTCGTGTTACCTCTTTCACCGGATCCCGGGCCGGTATATGATCGTGCGCACTATGATATACTGCGGTGTTATCTTGTGTTACGGTTCCCGAGACCTCGCCATAGGGCGGGTTCCGTTTATGGAGTTATCTTTGTGATATGGCTTATGATGTGTTGTGACGATGTGTTGTGTTCGGGGATACGGAGATTTGAAATCTTCGGTGTTATCTTGTGTTGTGGCGCCAGATAGGGTGGCGACCACGTTGTACGTTCGCTTGGTCTATGGACCGTATTTGATATGTGATGATGTATGATGATATGATGAGTTTGATCACCGATGATGAGGCAAATCCACGTCGGTTAATGTCATGTGACGGATTATGATGCGTTCGGTATGAGTATGTATGATTTGTGTGTTAGATGTAAGTACTTGGGTAGTTGGGTTATTACGACTTTACTTTACGTACTTCCTACTTTGGTTATGGCCTCGTTTGATGTATGCTATGCTTCATGCTCAGTACATATTTCGTCTTGACCCCCTTTCTTCGGAAATTTGCGTTTCGTACCACGCGGTACCACGGATGAGTAGGTCTTGTTAGCGAGAAGGTGCTCCGAATTTTGGATTGGCGACTCCATTTCCTTCGGAGTCTTTGCCGTGAGGAGTGCTTTGTATGGTATTCGAAGTTATGACAGAGACTTTGCGAGACGGTGTCGTAGTGTATGATATGTCGGGTCTGTTTTGTAGCGGCTACGTAAGCCGGTGTGTTTGTATGCATTATGCTACCGATGTGTTTGGCAAGTGGCTATATGCGAAACCTTTGTTATGCCTTATATTACGGTTTTACGATTGCGAGTTTTATTTGGTTTGAAAAAAAAAAAAACGAAAAGGCGTGTTTGTTTTCTGAAAAATTTTCATTACGTGTGTATGTTATGTTTTGTGGGCCCGGTGGTTATGAGTGTTACGTTAGTCGCGGGTTCGCTCGGCCTGGTAAGGGTCGGGTGCCCATCTTCTTATCGGAAATTAGGGTGTGACAGTATGTAGTTGAATTGAATATAATGGAATGTTGTTGAATTATGTAGAAAAGAGTTACTAATGTTAGAATGCGTTTCGAATTGATTGTTGATGTTGTAAACATGGTTGTTGGTATTGTTGTTGATGATTTAGAAGGAGTTGAATTCTCGGGGTTGTTGATTTCCGGGGGAGATGCTGGCCAAATTTCGTAGAATTAAGTGCTAGTGTGGGATGGAATCCTAAGTATCTATAGCTAATGTTTGGTATTTAATGACGTTATTGTAGACCTTGGGAAGCCCGAGACTTGAGTTTGGATTAGCTTAGGAAGCGGACGAGGTATGTAAAGCCTAACCTTTCCTTCTTTTGGCATGTCCTAGTGGTAAGTAAGTTATGATACGAGCCTCGGGGTAACTCTATTCTTGCGATCCGAGTATGTCTACGATTCTTATTCACTTCTTGACTTCGCATTCTTAATATAGTCGAGCTATGGTCTTTATGTCAGTTGTACGATTGGATTTCAATGTTGCAAAAGAGAAATTTTGTTCTTAAAGGATTCTATGTCTATTAATGGCCGTAACTTTCGTAGACAGAATCGGATCGCCTCGATATGCTCGTAGGAGGTTCTGTAGCGTATAATGACTCTCACTTTCATAGGCGGGCTCGGATTGGTTTGATGCTGGTCCGTGGGCCCCCGAGACTTTTCTATGTTTGGTTCTAACGGCATTTTGAAATACTTAGCATGACTATTGTTGATGCTTGAGTTTTGGTTTCTCATGACTATCGTTTGATATTCGAGCGTTGATTTGTCTACTTATCTATCGGGTCCTAAAGATGATTTATGTGCCTATGGTTTCTCACTAATCTGCTCGTGCAAAGCTCAATATGTCTTTTCGAGTCCCGGGCTTGGACACGCATTCGTGCAACTCCACTGCATTATTCACCGAGTCCCTCACTAGAGGGCCGGGACACACTATATATATATATATATGTATATGATGATGTGATGATATGGGGATGGCGGCTAGGATGGCATATGATGACTTCATTCACCGAGTCCCTCACTAGAGGGCCGGGACACGCTATATGTACATGTATATGATGATTTTACTTACCGAGTCCCTCACTAGAGGGCCGGGACACGTTATGCATGCATATGTACATGATGTTTATTTTCTTATGTCACTCAATCTCATAATAGGCTGGGTAAGTTTTTGACATGCATGATTTTTATTTCAAAGACAAGCCTTATGGAACCCAGTTATCGTACTAATTTTCTACACTCCTTATTTCAGTATGATCTTGTTTATTGTGTTTCATGCTTTACATGCTCAGTACATATTCCGTACTGACCCCCTTTCTTCGGGGGCTGCGTTTCATGCTCACAGGTACAGATACACGTTTTGGTGATCCTTAGGCTTAGGATTTCCATTCGAAATTTGTCTTGGAGTGCTCCTTTGTTCCATGACCCGTATTTTGGTACGGACTCTTTTGTTGTATATGTGTATGTCTATTCGGGGTACGGCACAACACACCTGATCCCATCATATGATTCTGTTGTTATTCGTAGAGGTCTGTAGATATATATGTGGGTTGTGAATAGTTCTGTTCGGTTGTGTTCGTATGATTGTGCTTTGGGCGGTCCCGCGCCATGTCTTACCCCTTATCGGCTTGCGTTTGTGCATATTTTGAGATGTTGTGATACATGATAGCCTTGTCGTCTTGAAATGTGCGATATATGTGTTTGTATGCGAAAGTCTTCAAACGATGTACGATCTTTGTATATGCATAAGTTATCTGTATGCCGATTCAGGTTATGGGTGCGTACGAGTGTCCAGCTCGGGCACTAGTCATGGCCTACGGGGTTGGGTCGTGACACCTTATGTCAGTATGATCCTGTTTACTGCATTTCATGCTTTACATGTGTTATATCCCGTATTTTGTACATTGGGGTAATCCGGGCTAACCATGATAAGTTAAGGACAAGACTATTCCGGGATACGAGGTAGAGACTTTTGACCTTCGATTTTGTTTTAAGGCATAAGTTGCTTATGATTTTATTGGTATGGAATATTAAGGAAAATTTGGGGTCAAAAGTTAATTTTGGGAAGTTAGTATTTCATGAAATGAAAGCCATATTCGGCCAAGCCTTCGCGAACAAGACCCCAAGAAAAATTAATCAAAAAAAATATTTTCTTCTAGTATTCCAACCAATTGGAAGGTCCTTATTAACGTGCTTAAAAATTGACAATCATGTTGTTGCTTCATAATTTAAACTCACGTTGACAGTATTATATTTCGTATTTTTGTACGTCGGATTATTCGCAATGAGGTGGGGCCCACACATTGAGATTTTTTTGGGACATGCGACAATTTATATGAATCACATATGTAAAGTTAAACATAAGCAAGAAGGACCCTTGAGCCAAATCAAAGTGGAAGTCCTCCAAACAAATATTTTTAAGTAACGTTTTCGGGTGATCTCGACCTCGGGGCCGGTATTATAAGTTTGGAATTTGGAAAAAGACCAAAGATAGAAGTTGTAGATAATTGAATTATCTTTCCAACCATAGGCAGTGGGCCCACAGGTGACATCAGGATAAGGAGATATGGACGTTTTAAGACGGAAAGGTCAGTGGGCTAGGCCCAAACCGGGCCCAATCGGGTTAGGCCCATGACCCATGCCTATTTAAGTGAAATTTCAGCCCTTTCCTCTCATTTTTCAGACCAAGAACACCAGAAAATTCTGGAAAGAGAGAGAGGAGAGCCTTGGAGAGAAGAAAAACCAATTTTGACCAAAATCTGAGCCCCGAATTCCAAGCCCAAGAAGAGAAAAGTGTTGTACATGCGTTGTCTTCAATTTGAGCTAAAAATCCACCAAGGAGAAGAGTGATAACTTGGTGTCTGCATGCTTAAGGTATGAATACGGTTCCTTTTCATTGTTAACGAGTTTATTTAGAATTTTAACGGATTAGTACGGAGGGAATAGCCTGATAAATTCGTTTGTTGGTGTTGTGAATTATGGAAGGAGATTTGAAGAGAATTTTGGATGAAAATAAATGTATTTAACTTGTAAAATGTGAAGGTTGTTGTTATTGATGTTGTTCATATGAATTCCGACTCCTTTACTAAAATAAAATTATTAAATAGTTATATCGCAAATTTGGTTGGTTGAGAAATTTAGAAAACGATTAATGCGGGCTGTTTTATGGCATACGTTGGTATTGGAAATGATGTTAATACTATTGGTATTGTTGTTGATGTTGTTGGTTCTTTGAATTGAGAATTCGGGCTAGGCATATAAACGGGGGGAGATTTTGCCCGATTTTTCGACGAGAATATAGAATGGTTTGGTTTGAAATTTTGAGCAAGTGTGAAATAAAGAGACTAACGTAGCGTGAATCCCTTTAAATGTAGATTTATGAGTTCGGACGAATACGCGTAGCTAATAGGAGGTTGAACGGGTATGTAAAGCTCATTCCCTTTCTTTCTTTCTTTTGGCATGTCTACAATTCTCATTTGCTTCTTGATGTTACTATTCCTAATTCAGTCGAACTATGGTCTTTTTGTCTTTCGTATGATTGGATAATAAATATTGCATAAAGAATTTTATATTTTTTGAAAAAGGATTCTGTAACTACGAACGCCTGTAACTTTCACAGACGGGCTCGATCACTTTGATACGTTCATAGAAGGTTCCATAACGAATTATGGCCGTAACTTTCTTAGACGAAATTGGATTGCTTTGATATGTTCGTAAACTATTCTATAACGTATTATGACTTTAACTTTCATGGGCGGGCCCGGATTGGTTGATGCATATCCGTGGGCCCCGAGATTTTCCTTTGTATAGTCCTAACGACTTTTTTTTGAAAGAACTTAATATGATTTCCGTTTTAACTCTCGAGCGCCACACTACTTACTTATCCATTGAGTCTGTAATGATGATGTGTGTGCATATGGTTTCTCACTACTCTGCTCGTGCAAGCCTCAATATGCCTTTCACCGAGTCCCGGGCCGGGTATGTATTCGTGCACAGTTAGTGGCATTATTCACCGAGTCCCTCACTAGACGGCCGGGTACGGTATATGTATGCTGATGTGATGATATGGGGATGGCGGCCAGGATGGCATATGATGATCTCATTCACTGAGTCCCTCACTAGAGGGCCGGGTACGATATATATATATATATATATATATATATATATATATATATATATATATATGATGACATGATGATATGATGATCTTATTCACCGAGTCCCTCACTAGAGGGCCGGGTACGGTATATATATATGATGACATGATGATATGATGATATGATATTGACATGCATGATATATGTCTCTAAGGCAAGTCATTTGATTTTCTGGTTCTCATTCTTGTTCCTGTAATGCCCAATTCGGTTATGATCCTGTTCTTGTATTTCATGCTTTACATGGTCAGTACATATTCCGTGCTGACCCACCTTTCTTCAATATTTTGCGTTTCATGCCACGCAAGTACACCCAGATGAGTAGAAGATATTAGTAGAAGATGTTCCGAATTGGATTGGCGAGCTCCATTTCCTTAGAGTCTTTTTGAGTCGGAGCATTTATGTTATGGTATCTTGGTTTACGTTAGAGACTTTGCGAACAGAGTCATGTATATAATATGTCGGTTTTGTATATATATGGCCGATATATCATTATGCATTATGTTACTGATTTGTTATGATTACAGATTTTATTCGGTTTGAGAAAGAGGAAAAGCATTTTCTTTTTGAAAAATTTATATTATGCATTCATGTCATCATTTAAGGGCCCAGCATGATTATGAGTATTATGAGAGTCAACGGGTTCGCTCGGCCCTAAGTAAGGGTCGGGTGCCCATCACGCCCTATCAGAAATTAGGGTGTAACAACATGCTCAGTACATATTCCGTACTGACCCCCTTTCTTCGGGGGCTGCGTTTCATGCCACGCAGGTGTATACAGATGAGTAGAGGATATTATATAAGATGTTCCGAAATTGGATTGGCGAGCTCCATTTCCTTTCGGAGTCTTCTTGGGAGTCGAAAGTATCTATGTTATGGTATCTTGAGTTATGTTAGAGACTTTGCAGAAAGAGTCACGTATGTAACATGTTAGTCTATAAGCCGATGTGTATCATTATGCATTATGTTACAGATTTCATACGATTACAGATTTTTCTTGATTTGAGAAAGACGAAAAGCACATTTTTTTTATGAAAAGTTTACATTATGCATTCATTTCATGATTTAAGGGCCCAGTAAGATTATGAGTATCACGAGGATCAGCGGGTTTGCTCGGCCCTAAGTAAGGGTCGGGTGCCCATCATGCCTTATCAAGATTTGGGGTGTGAAAGCTTAGGCTACGGGTAAGATTCCTTGCTGAGACAAGTTAGTAAGATCTAAAAGCCAGCGATAAATGGGTAGAAGCCAGAATGGTATTTGAGACAGTGTTGAAAATCATTTGCAAAGGCCGTGAATGATATGACATTGGAAAGTGGATGCTTAAGAGAAGAGAGAATACGACAAGAGAATGATAACGAGTAACTTACGGAAACATTGTGAAAAGTAATACTGCTATGCTGGATTAGAGGCTAAGATGAGGGCAATAGAGTTATTCGCTAATGATACTGCGACCTATAAGTAGCAAGGGAGAAAGATAGAAGACCTTCTATCGTAGGAAGTGAGAAAATCAAAGGAGTGAATAAAGGAAGGGAAAGGAGTATGACAAAATAGGCTATAAGCGAATCTTAGTACGGAGGGAGTATGTGAAGTAGAATGAACCAAGTGTCACGACCCAACCCCGTGGGCCACGACTAGCGTCCGAGCTGGACGCCCGTACGTACCTACTTACTGAATCGACATAATCATATCTTATTCATGCCCAACATTGCTAATTTATATGAATATTATTCTGAAGCGATCGCAAGTATCGTACATATCATACCGAGACATAATCATAAATATATATACAAACCAGCCGTTAAGGCCGTTAGCATAACCGAACAATGGCGATCCTTGACCCACATATATGTTTACAAGCCTCTAATACAGACAACAGAATCATATGACGGGATAGGGCCCCGCCGTACCCCGAATAGTCATAAACACAAAGATATGTATAACTAAAAGATACGTACCAAAAGTGTAGGCTCGGATCAAAGGAGCACTCGAACAATACGAACAATATCTAGGTCGACCAATCACCTCAATACGCGTATGTACTGCGTGGCATGAAACGCGACCCCCGAAGAAAAGGGGGGTCAGTACGGAAAATGTACCGAGTATGTAAAGTCAGAAATACTGTAAACAGAATCATAAGCAAATCCAGATGTACAAAAGTATAGTCAACAAACCATAGTCAGAACCAGGCATACGGAGGTATAGCGGACAGAGCCTTATCAAAAATCAGAGGTGCAGAAGTCTGACATACTGAATCATGATCGGAGTCAGAAGTACAGAAAATGCGTACCTTATCTAGAATATCAAAGTGCTACTTTCAGATTTTAAGTGATGCAAATCAGAGTCATACACAGGGCACAGGAACATGGTCGCCACTCCGTCTGCGGCGCCATGACACATCATAACGTAGACACGGTGCCGGGGACATATACCACGCGGGAAACCGGACATATCATAATATAGGCACGGTACCCGGGAACCGGACATATACCACGAGAACCCGGGAACCGGTCACATCATAATCCATATACACGGTAACTGGGGACGGACATATACCACAGTACCCCAGAACCGCACACGGTAACCGGAGACGGACATATACCACAGTACTCCGGAACCGACCACCGTACTCCGGAGACGGACATATACCACGGTACTCCGGAGACGGACATATCATACTCCATATACACGGTGGCAGGGACGGACATATACCACGGTACCCCGGAACCGAAACACCTCGTATGTGTCGGGGGCTCGGTGAACCAAACGCACGATACATACGGCCGGGATCCGGTGAAGGAGATCATAACATGTGCACGGCGAGTAGTAAGAAACTAAATGCGCATAAGTCAAGACTCTATGGAATGATCGAACGTCTTGTCGAATATTCGTAAAGGATTACTTAATCGGAATGCTTATATCAGAAGGCTTATATCAGAATATTTATGCCAATATTCTTGTATCAAAATATTTGTATCAGAATGCTTGTATCAAAATACTTATGTCAGAATACTTATATCAAAGTGCTTATATTATAATACTTATAGTAAAATACTTTTATCGAAATATTTATAACAGATTACTCTTAACAGATTCCTTATATCAAACCACATCAGAATATTCACATCAGAGCGCGTATATCGGAATGCTTATCCCAAAATATTCATATCAAAATACTTATATCAGGATTGGGAGTACTCATATCGGACTACTTTGTACCCGGAGTATTTATTTGGAATAGTCAAATAGATTACTTGTAACGAGAATACTTATGTCAAACATTCATATCGAATTACGTATCAAAATACGTATGTCAAATATCCCTATCGAATACTTATATCACGATGCTTATACCAAGATACTGTATCAAATATTCGTATCGGGCTACTCGTATCGGAGTATTTATATCGAGAATATTTGTGCGGACTATTCATATCGAGAGGGCCTACGAAAACATATCAAACTCGAAACTAAAGAGCGAGAATTACCCCAAAGTACGTTTCATAAGTTAGTGCGAACGATAAGTCATTTGGGAGAGAAATAAGACGACAATCGTGATACGTACCTTCTTGGTTGTTCCAACGGATTACGTCGAAGCAAGCTTTTTGAAACCGTTGGGATATGTCAAAATATTTCATAGGTCTCAACGGAATAGTTAAAACAACTATCGTTTAGTAGTCGGAACAATACCCAAGAGTTTCCTTTAATTATCGTACGGAAATGGGTCAAATAGATCAAACAAGGGAAGTCTCGGGAATTGTGGGCCCACCTCGGGTCAAGTCGAGTAACGAACATAAAAACGTGGTCATTATGTCTCATGGGATCATCCACGAAGATTTCAAGGCATTCTGCTTTCATTTTCAAAGGTTACGGACGTTTGAACATTGCTTTACATTAACGCGTAAGTTATTGATTCAATTCTACTGAATGAAAAAGGAATAAATTTAGGTGTCGTTCCCGAAGAGTGGGACTTTCCCCGAGGGTCGGATTTTGACCTATCATAACTAGGACATGCCAAGAGAAGGAGAGGTGAACTTTACATACCTTTCTTGCCCTTTTTGCTCGCCAAAAGTCAAATCCCGTTTCGTTCAAAACCTACAAATGGTCACATTTGCCAATTACTATTCATAAGGCTTAAAATTTCAATCTTAACCAATACTTGTCTGCAGAAATTTGGGCGCATCTCCCCTATACATACAACATCCCCGAGATTTAACTCGGCCCCAAATACCAACAACCAAACCAACAATAATACCAACAACATCAACGATCGGCTAGAAATGCATTCTAACATAAATAGTCTTCTTTTCCAAATAATGCAACAACTCCCAATCTAACTTTGCATTTTCAAATCAATGTCAATATTTTCATATTTCTATACTAGCCAAGATCATTCCAATATAATTAGGAAGCGTTTAATATCATTCTACAAAATATTTGCAAAATATACAAAAATCACCGAAACCATAATTCATTCGAAACTTCCAACCTTCGACATAAGTATTCATAACACATTTTCATCTTCTAATTTCATTAACAATAATCATAATTTGCACCTTGAAAACTTCATTTCTATAATATCATAAGATCATACTAAAATGACATAATCTTCTACGAACAATTTCAATGCCAACTTAAACCATTTAACCTTCATTTACATTATAAGGATCACAACAACACAACCAACATATTAAACAAAATTAGTTCATTTCCATTTTTCTCTTCCACACCACACGGCTCCATACCCATTTTACAACTTCAACCAAATTCATTCAACTTCCATTTCCAATATAGATTCCACCATAACCGCAACTAGAATACAACATAAAATTCAACTCATATTATCCATACAACAATATACATATACGGCCACTTACATATATGCACACCCACTTTGCAAACTTCCATATTTTCCATAATTTCCACTCATTTCTACATTCTACAACATAAACAAACCTTCATAACATGATAAAAGAAATTAATTCTTACCTTTTTTCTCCAAACTTCTTCACTTGGATAAGGTGCTAAATTGATGAAACAAGTGCCCTTTCTTCCAAAATAACTACACCAAGTTGTAAAGGACCCTTGAATCAGTAGGAATACCACAAGAAAATAATTTTTGAAGAAAGATTTCAAAGGGGCAAAAATTGAAGGGCATGGCCGAATGCCATGTTTCTTTTGCTCTTCATCTTTTGTTTTTCTCCTCTTCTAATTTTCTTGAAACTTCTATATGTCTCAAGACAACTAAGTGGTCCCTTTTATTTAATTGTCACATGGATAATTCACTTGGGCTTGGGTCCTTTTTATGGACCATGGCCGGATGGCCCCCCCTATTGGGCCTCTTCTTATCTTTTTATTTTTGAGCCCAATTGGCTATAAATCTTGTTTTGAAATTCTCGAAACTAATTTTCAAAATTCCAATTTTGCCCTTGGCCTTCCTCAATATTTCACATTCATATTTTTCAAGAACAACAACATACATATTGACCAAAATCAACATATTACCTTATTCTTACAAGTCACAATTATTTTCAAATTTCCCAAATATGCAAAAGTACGGGACATAACACCAAGAGAAGGAAAGATCGTGACTAAGGTCGAGTATACTTTATACAAGTCGTACAAGGGTAGTTATGTTACCTATGAATATTTATATGCTAGGGATGAGACCAAGCGAATGCTTAATGAGAAAAGTTTGGATTCAGAAATAATAGTACAGTTATAATATTCTGGGTGCATTAAGGAAAGACGTAAAGATGGTTTAAGCTAAATTACCGAGATGAAGTTAGTACTGAGGGAAAACAGGACATGGCTATGGTTGAACCAAAGATCTATTCCGATACCGGTTGTAAGACAAGAGCGGCAAAGACAAAGTAAAACATAAGGATTAGTGAAGCCACACTAAGGTATTTTTGGGCTAATTTGAGCACCTTCGCATATTCTTGTAAAGATTGCAACATAATGTGTGACCGGAAAGTTGAGAGCAAGATCTGAGCAAAGGGACGATAGAAGAGTTCAAATTAAAGATAAAGAAATGACACGAGATAATGTGCCTAGAATGTTACAAGTTGAGTGAAGGGGGATTATAAGATGATTTAAGCAAGACGGTCAGAGCTAGCTGGTTACTAAAAGAGGGTGAATGTATATGCCAATTCTTTCAGAATTATACCAGCTGATGATAGTTAAAGCAGGGGACGGCTATTAGCAGCTCAGAGACGATAGAAATCATATGACGACAATCGACGTCGACACTTAGAATTCCAGATTGGCGAGTGGGTATGCTTGAAGATATCACCCATGAAAGGTGTAATGAGATTCGACAAGAAGGAGAAGTTAACCCGAGATATATTTGACCTTATTACATTGTTCGTAAGGTGAGAAGGTTGCGTACTAAAGATGTGGCTTCCGTTAAAGTATTGTAGTGGAACAATAACAGGGAGGAGATGACTTGAGAAGCTGAAGAAGAGATGAAGAAGAAATATGATTGGTAGATGAGACTGCATGCTTTAGTAATAAAAGAAACCCCCTGAGATCCTTATAAGACCTTATGAGGCTAGTTAAACATTCGAGGACGAATGTTCTAAGGGGGGGAAGGATGTTATATCCCGTATTTTGTACGTTGGGACATTCCGAGCTAACCGTGAAAAGTTAAGGACAAGACTATTTCGAGATACGAGGTAGGGACTTTTAACCTCCGATTTTGTTGAGGGCACAAGTTGCTTATAATTTTATTGGTATGGAATATTAAAGAAAATTAGAGGCTAGAAGTTAAAAATAATATTTCATTAAAATGGCCAAATGGCCATGAGGCCGTGTGGGGTGTGTGGGTACCCACCCATGGTTGGCCAATTGCTTCAAGCCATAAAAGGGGGCATGTGTCCACCTTGTATTTGTAGAGGCTATATATATATATATATGTAGACAAGAGATGACCAAGCAAGACATATTCATCATTTTATACAATTCAAGAAGCTTGGAGAAAAATGGAGAAGCATTCGGCCAAGGGCTGGCCGAACATGGTCCCTAAACTTTGATAAAAAAAAAAAAAATTCTTCTAGCTTTTCAACCAATTGGAAGGTCCTTGTTAACGTGGAGTAGCTGTTGGAGCAAGTAAAACATTCGTTCTTGCGAGGCTCAACCCTAGCCAAGGTGAAGAACTAAGTGGAAAATGTAAGGTTTAATCTCCTCTTTCATGTATTATGTTGGGTGTCGAAATGGATGAAATTCATAAAATTATGTGTGTTGGTGTTGTAGCCGTGAGTGGGCTGTTTTGTGTAGAAGGAATGAATTAAATTTACTTAGTATTCTTGGTTGTTGTTGTTGTAGATTCTATGATGAAAATGAATTCTTGATGGTTCAAATTGAAGTTGTAATCGTTGTGGGCTGAGTTAGAAACTAATGTGATTTTAATATAGTTTCTTGAATTTATGAGAATGATGTTGTTAACGTGTGGATTATTAGTATAGTTCATGAACTTGGAAGAAAGAAATGTGTTGTTGTTATTCTTATTGAATTTGGAAGGTTTCGGATGGTGTTGAATGTTGGTTGGGTTGTTTTGAACATTGTGCGGATTGTTTGAAGTGTTCTTGAGTCTTCTTTGAATGGTTTCGGATTAGTACTTGAAGGTGTGAGCATTAGTGTTGGCTTGATTGTATGTGGTTGATTTGAATGTAAATGAAATGTCGTCGAATTGTATAGAAAAGAGTTACTAACGTTAGAATGCGTTTTGAATTAGTTGTTGATGTTGTTAGTATGGTTATTGGTATTGTTGTTGATGATTTGGCCGAGTTGAATTCTCGGGATTGTTGAATTTATAGGGGAAATACTGCCTAAATTTCTGTAAATAAAGTGATAGCTTGGGATTGAATTCCTAAGTACCTATGATTAATGGTTAGTATCTAAAGACGTTGTTGTAGATCTTGAGAAGCCGAGACTTAAGTTCGGATTAGCTTAGGAAGCGGACAAGGTATGTAAAGCCTAACCTTTCTTTCTTTTGGCATGTCCTAGATGTAAGTATGATATGATACGAGCTTCGGGGGTAACTCTACTCATAAGATCCGAGCATGTCTACGATTCTTATTCACTTTTTGATATTCGCACTCTTAATATAGTCGAGCTATTGCCTCGAGTCTTTTATATGTTTGGATAATGAATGATGCATAAAGAGTTCTTATTCCTAAAGTGTTCTGTAATGGATAATGTCCTTAACTTTCATATACAGTCTCGGATTGCTTTGATATGTTCGCAAATAATTCCATAACTAGCAATGCCCGTAACTTTCATGGGCGGGTTCGGATTGGTTTGATACATGTCTACGATCCCTAAGATTCTCTTTGATGTAGTCCTAATGGCATTAGAACGGATTTTACATGACTATCGTTGGATACTCGAGCGTTGATTTCTTACTTATCTATCGAGTCTTAAAAGATGATTTATGTGCATATGGTTTCTCACTACTCTGCTCGTGCGAGCTGTTATTACTTCTTTCCTTGCGTCCCGAGCCGGGGCATGTATTCGTGCACAACTCCTTTGCATTATTCACCGCGTCCCTCACTAGAGGGCCGGAGCACGTTATATGTATATGATGATATTCACCGCGTCCCTCACTAGAGGGCCGGGGCACGTTATATGATATAATGATGGCGCCAGCCCACAGGATGGGCCGAGTATGATATACATGATGGAGACATGATCTCATTCACCAAGCCCCTCACTAGAGGGCCGGGTACGGTATATATATATGATGATATGATGACATCATGACATCATGACATGATGATTATTTACTTATGCCTCACCGAGACCCTCACTAGAGGGCCGGGACACGTTATATGCATATGTAGACGATGATTATTTATTTATGTCTCTCAGTCCCATAATGAGTTGGATATGATATTGATATGCATGATTCATGTTTCAGAGGCAAGCCTTATGATTTTCTATACTCCTTATTTTGGTATGATCCTGTTTACTGTATTTCATGCTTTACATGCTCAGTACATAGTCCGTACTGACCCCCTTTCTTCGGGGGCTGCATTTCATGCCACGCAGGTGTATACATATGAGTAGAGGATATTAGCAGAAGATGTTCCAGCTGAATTAACGAGCTCCATTTCCTCCCGGAGTCTTTTGCCGAGTCAGAGTGTCTATGTTATGGTATCTTGAGTTATGTTAGAGACTTTGCAGACAGAGTCATGTATAGAACATGTCAGTCTCGTAAGCGGCTCTGTAAGCCGATGTGTCATTATGGATTATGTTACAAGTTTCATATGTATACAGATTTTTCTTGATTTGAGAAAGATGAAAAGCATGTTCTCTTTTTGAAAAGCTTACATTATGCACTCATTTCATGATTTAAGGGCCCAGTATGATTATGAGTATAACGAGAGTCAGCGGGTTCGCTCGGCCTTAAGTAAGGGTCGGGTGCCCATCATGCCCTATCAAGTTGGGGTGTGACAAATACATTCATATCCATCACTTCCAATTCCGGAATTAACTTCTTTCTCGAGGTCAGCCGTACTCGCAACTTAGTCAAATCCTATCATTACTATTAGTACGACCTTTCAAGTCATATCACAAACCTATATCTCATTCTCTTTTTATTTCCGGGGAAAATTTTTTGGCAGAGTTTCCTCTGTATTTCTTACTTTCTCAAGACCTGCACGCAGGGAATACCAACAATGCCTCACAGGGCCAACATATATATATATATATCATATCACGGCCACACAGGGCTCCCGATATCAACAACAGTACGGAAATGATGAACACACCTCGTATGCCCAACTCAAACTGCACCTGTTACACTTTCTTGTTTACTTTCCCTTTTAATCTTCAACTTGTATTTCAATCGTACTTCAATATCTTACCGGACATATATCTACCTTTGCCTACCTGCGTGCTTTGTAACTTCCAATATCGCTAGTCACCTTTTTCTGTCGATGCCATTCTTCTGCTGAAATCAAAAGTTAGTATAAGGAATCTCATTCCCTATGACTTGGCTCTATGGCACGATCTCAGATGTGAAAGAAGAGTAACCACCCTAGATGCCCTGTAGCCTCCTGTTTATAAACATGGCGCGCTTCACACCATAAACGGACTCTCGGACACGACTTTGCAGACAACCCCTAGGACGAACTGCTCTGATACCAATTTGTCACACCTCAACTTTCGATAGGGCATGATGGGCACCCGACCCTTACTTAGGGCCGAGCGAACCCGCTGATCCTCCTCGTGATACTCATAATCTTACTGGACTCTTAAATCATGAAATGAATGCGTAATGTAAGCTTAAAGAAAAAACATGCTTTTCGTCCTTCTCAAATCAAGTAAAATCTGTAACATAATGCATAATGATACATCGGCTTACAGAGCCGCTTACAAGACTGACATGTTATATACGTGACTCTGTCTGCAAAGTCTCTAACATAAATCAAGATACCATAACCTAGATACTCTGACTCGGCAGCAATCCGGAAGGAAACGGAGCTTGCCAATCCAGCTGGAACATCTTCTACTAGTATCCTCTACTCTTCTGTATACACCTGCGTGGCATGAAACGCAGCCCCCGAAGAAAGGGGGTCAGTACGAAATATATACTAAGTATATAAAGCATGAAATACAGAAAACGGGGTCATAATCGAAGTAAGAAGTACAGAAAGTGAGCATAATGAGCAGAATACCAAAATGCTTGCATTTGAAATACAAATCATGCATAAGAAGTACAGAAAACAAGTATAATAACTAGAATGCCAAAATGCTAAGAAGTACAGAAAACAAGTATAATAACCAGAATGCCAAAATGCTTACTCTTGAAATACAGTCATGCATGTCAAAATTATGTATCATATTCGGCCCATTATGGGCTCGGGGAACATGGTCGCCACCCCGTCATTGGCGCCATAACACATCATACTCCAGAATACAGAATAACGCTGTAACACATCATACTCCAGAACACATCATACTCCGAAAAACACATCATACTCCAGAATATATATATATATATAACATATAACGTGTCCCGGCCCTCTAGTGAGGGACTCGGTGAACAATGCAATGGAGTTGTGCACGAATACGTGTCCTGGCCCGGGACTCAGTGAAAGAAGTAATAACAGCTAGCACGAGCAGAGTAGTGAGAAACCATATGCATATAAATCATCATTTCAGACTCGATAGATAAGTAAGTAATCACGCTCGAGCATTAAAATGATAGTCATATTAAGTTCTTTCAAAATGTCGTTAGACTAAACAAAGGAAAGTCTCGGGGACCACGGACAAGTATCAAACCAATCCGAGCCCGTCTATGAAAGTTAGAGACATTATTCGCAGAGAATCCTTTAGGGACAAGAACTCTTTATGCAATATTTACTGTCCAATCATACAAAAGACACAAGGACCATAGCTCGACTATATTAGAGATGCTAACATCAAGAAGTGAACAAGAATAGCAGACATGTTCGGATCTTATGAGTAGAGTTACCCCACGGCTCGTATCATATCCTACTTACATCTAAGACATGCCAAAAGAAAGAAAGGCTAGGCTTTACATACCTGTTCCACCTCTTATTAGCTACGCTTATTCGTCCAAGCTCGTAAGCCTACACTTAAAAGGATTCACACTAATGTTAGACTCTTTATTGCACACTTGTTTCAAATTTCAAATCAAACTACTCTATATTCGCCGAAAATCGGGCAAAGTATCTCCCCCCTGTTTATATGCCTAGCCCAAAATTACAATTCAGCAACCAATCAACAACAACAATAATACCAACATCAACAACACTATTATTCATACCAACATATTCCATAAACATCCCACACGACGTTTTTCAACATACAACAACAATATGCACTTTTTTTCCATCCCAATCGAGAGTATAATCTCATCAACACGCCAACAATGTTAGATGCCATTTTTGTATTCATAAATCAGTACATCCACACATGGCCACAACACATTCAAAATAGCCCATAAACACAACAACTACAATACAACACTCTATGACCTTTTCTCCATAACTAGTTTTTCATTTTTAAGGCTTGCTAGACCTTCAAATAAACTCAACATAAAAGATGGGATAAATAACATACCTTATACTTGAAAAACAATCAGCCACATCAACCTTTTACAACACCAAGCTTAAGTAGAAGCAAGAACAATCACCTTTCACGGACTAGTTTGGCGTAATCTTGTCAAATTCTTGATTTATCGGACTATAATGCTTGGGGGAGGTGTAGAGAATTTTCTAGGACCCTTTGGAATGTTATTATGCTGAAAAAATGGGGTTGATGGGGGTATTTATACCCCTCCTAGGTCGGTTTCACCGACCTTCTCACGTGGGGCCCGCGGAGCCATTTGGCAGCTTAGGGTCTTGCTCTTAAAATGGCCATAACTCTTGATTCCGACATCGTGTGAGGGATCACGAACTATGGTTGGAAATCTCTTTCAATTATCTACAACTTTTATTCTTGGTGTTTTTCCAAATTCCAAACTTATAATGCCGTTTTTGTCCCTTCCAAGTCAACTCGTCCGAAAACGTTTCCTTAAATCGTCCTTTTGGAGGGCTTATGTCCATATTTGGCTTATGGGTCCTTCTTAGGACTTTGCTCAACTTTCCATGTACTACTTGTATCACTTATAATATATCCTTTACAAAATTTTGACATGTGGGCCCCACCTTAACTCATGGTTTCGAGGGCTATCATCGAGTGATCATGTTAACCGATTTACTCCATACACTCTCCAAATGTCATATATATGTTCTTATGCTCAGATAACATAATCTTCATCCATAATCCTTGTGTAAATCTGCTCTCCCCTGAGCTCATACTAAGCCGTCCACAGTCCTGATAACGCGAAATTTTCCAAGGTGTAACATAAACCCTTTCCAATTTCCTTTTTTTTTTCTACCGTATCGATATCGACCTCCTAATTGCTATTACTATCAATTCAGCAGTCGACTTAATTCTCGAGGTCAGCCGTACTCGCAACTTAGTCAAATCCTGTCATTACTGTTGGCACGACCCGTCAGGACATATTTCAAACTTGTATCTCATTCTCTTTTTATTTCTAGAAAAATTTTGGCAGAGTTTCCTCTGTATTTCTTACTATCTCAAAACCTGCACGCAGGAAATACCAACAATGCCTCACAGGGCCAACATATATACATGTATATATCATATCATATCACAGCCACACAGGGCCCCCAATATCAACAACAGTATGAAAATGATGAACTTACCTCGTATGTCCAACTCAATTGCACCTGTTACACTTTCCTGTTTACTTTCTCTTTCAATCTTCGACTTTACATCTCAATCATACTTCAAATACCTTACCCGACATATACCTTTCGTAGCGTTGCTTACTCGCATACCTTGTAACTTCCAATATCATCGCCTTTTCTTCGATGTCGTTCTTTTACGTCGTAAATCAAAGGTTAGTATAGGGAATCTCATTTCCTATAGCTTGGCTCTATCGCACGATCTTAGATATGAAAGAAAGGTAACATCCTAAATGCCCTGTAGCCTCCTATTTATAGATGTGGTGCACAACACATCGATAAACAAGACTCTACTAGACACGGTGCAGCGTAGACACTCCGAGGATGAAGCTCGATACCAATTTTGTCAAGACCCAACCCCATAGGCCGTGACTAGTGCCGAGCTGGGCACTCGTATACACCTGTTAACTATAATCAACTCACAATTAGCATAATAAGGAACTTATATAAAAAAAGGCAAGACGTCGTCTCAAAACTATCGCGTATATAGACACATCATAGCAACCTGTCTCCTGAGGAGTTACAACTTTCAACAGATGATATTACACCGGCGGCCGTCGTCATAATATAAGGGAACGTCCCTCATATACGAGCCAACAAGGCTACCATAACCATAACACGCCTTCCAAATATATATATATCTACGCAAGCCGATAAGGCCGCCACTACACACAACATCCCAAAACATATACATATAAAGCAAGCCGACAAGTGCCGCCACTACGAACGGGAACGCCCCAAAAACATAAATCATATGAACGAGTAACCGAACAACAACTATATACAACCCACACATATGTCTACAGACCTTTAAGAGTATCAACCGTGACATATGACGGGACAGGGCCCCGCCGTACCCCTGAATAAACATATACATATATCAGAAGATCTGCGTCAAAAGTCTAGGCTTCGGAACAACGGATGTCACACCCTAGCTTATTAGGGCGTGATGGGTACCCGACCCTTACTTAGGGCCGAGCGAACCCGCTGACTCTCGTGATACTCACAATCGTACTGGGTCCTTAAATCATGATATGAGTGCATAACAAAAGTTTTTCACAGAACAACATACTTTTCATCTTTCTCAAATCGAATAAAATCTGTAATCATATGAAATCTGTGATATAATGCATAATGATACATCGGCTTACAGAGCCGCTTACAAAACTGACATATCATATACATGACTCTGTCTGCAAAGTCTCTAACATAACTCAAGATACCATAACATAACCACTCTGACTCGGAAACACTCCGGGAGGAAATGGAGCTCGCCAATCCAGCTAGAACATCTTCTACTCATCTGTATACACCTGCGTGGCATGAAACGCAGCCCCCGAAGAAAAGCCGGGGGTCGCACGAAATATGTCCGAGCATGTAAAGCATGAAATACGAAAACGAGTCATACTGAAATAAGGAGTACAGAGAATCATAAGGCTTGCCTCTGAAACATAAAGCATGCATGTCAATATCATGTAGTACATATGCATATACATAACGTGTCCCGGCCCTCTAGTGAGGGACTCGGTAAGTAAAATCATCATGTCATGTACATATAACGTGCCCCGGCCCTCTAGTGAGGGACGCGGTAAGTAAAATCATCATATCATATACATATAACGTGCCCCGGCCCTCTAGTGAGGGACGCGGTGAATGAAGTCATCATATGCCATCCTGGCCGCCTCCCTCATATCATCATATCATCATCATATCATATAACGTGCCCCGGCTCTCTAGTGAGGGACGCGGTGGATATCATCATATACATATAACATGCCCCGGCCCTCTAGTGAGGGACGCGGTGAATAATGATGCAGTGGAGTCGTGCACGAATACATGCCCTGGCCCGGGACGCAGTGAAAGAAGTAATAACAGCTCGCACGAGCAGAGTAGTGAGAAACCATATGCACATAAATCATCATTACAGACTCAATGGCTAAGTAGACAAATCAACGCTCGAGTATCGAATAGTAGTCACACTTAGGGCTCTTGAAATATCATTACGAAACATGTCACATAACGTCTCAGAAATCATAAACATATATCGAGCCCATCCGAGCCCGCCTATGAAAGTTACGGGCATTAGTCATTATCGAACATTTTACGAACATATCATAGCAATCCGAGACCATACATGAAAGTTAGGGACATTATACGCTATAGAACCTCCTACGAGTGTTTCGAAGCGATCCGGTTCCGTCTATGAAAGTTACGGCCATTATTAGACATAGAATCTTTTAAGAATAAAAATCCTTTTTGCAACATTTGAAATTCAATCATACATAAGACTTAAGGACCATAGTCCGAGCATATGAAAAATGTCAATATCAAGAAGCAAATAAGAATCGTAACCACGCTCGGGACCTAAGAATGGAGTTACCCCAAGGCACATATCATGTCATATGTTACTTACGTCTAAGACATGCCAAAGAAGGAAAGAGTAAGCTTTACATATCTCGTCCGCTTTCTAAGCTATTCCGAACTTAAGTCACGGCTACTCAAAATCTACAATATCGTCGTTAGACACCAAGCATTAGCCATAAGCACTTAGTAATCCAATTCCAAACTAGCACTTTATCTACGAAATTTAAAGCATTTCCCCTGTAAATTCAATAACCTCGAGAATTCAACTCGGCCAAATCTTCAACAACAGCACCAACAACTATATTAACAACATCAACAATCAATTTCAAATGCATTCTAACATTAATAACTCCTTTCTACATAATTCGACGACATTCCATTACATTCAATTCAACTACATACTTTCAAGCTAACATCAACGCTCACAAGTTCAAGTACTAATCCAAGATCATTCAATCAAGATTCAAGAACATTTCAAACAATCCGCACAATGATCAAAACAACCCAATCAATATACTACTTCAACCGAAACCCTCCATTTCCAATAGAAACAACAACAATACATTTCTTTCTTCCAAATTCATCAACTACACCAACAATTCACACGCTACAACATTATTCTCATAATATTCAAGAAACTATATTAAAATCACATTATCTCCCAAATCAGCCCACACGATTATAACTTCAACTTGGATCATTAAACCTTCATTTTACATCATAGAATCCACAACAAACAACAACCAAAATACCACATAAAATTAGTTCACCATGTTCTACCAAAAACAGCCCCTACACGGCCAAGCTTCAACATACATAATTTCATGAATTTCATTCATTTCCACCTACTACAACACATTCAAACCATCCATAACACATGTAAAAGAAGATTGAACCTTACCTCTTCCACTTAGCTCTTCACTTGGCTAGGGTTGTGTTTTGCAAGAAAGAAGAGTTTGCTTGCTCCAACAACTACCCCATGTTAATAAGGACCTTCCAATTGGTAGAAAAGCTAGAAGAAATTTATTTTTTGATCACAATTTTTGGACACCAATTTCGGCCAAGCCATGGCCGAATGTCTCCATCTTTTCTTTTCTCCAAGCTTCTTGAATTTTCTAAGTATGGAAAGATGAATTGTCTTGCTTTGTCATGACCTATACATATATATATACTTAGCCTCCAAAAATACAAGGTGCACACATGTACACCTCATGGCTTAAAACAATTGGCTAGCCATGTGTGGGTCCCACATGACCCCACGGCTACATGGCCATTTGTGGCTATTTCATGAAAAAAAAAATTCCAACCTTTGGCCCCTGATTTTTCTTATTCCAAATTTACCCTTAATACTCCATACCAATGAAAAGATGAATATGCAACTTATGCACTCTAACAAAATCGAAAAAAAAAATATAACCTTGTCCTTAACTTATCGCGGTTAGCTCGGAATATCCCAATGTACAAAATACGGGATATAACATCCTTCCCCCCTTTAGAACATTCGTCCTCGAATGTTCAACTAGTCTCATAAGGTCTTCTAAGGATCTCGGGGGGTTTCCTTTATTACTACCACATGCAGTCCCATCTACCAGTTATATTTCTTCTTCATCTCCTTTTCAGCTTGTCAAGTCATCTCTTTCCTGTTATCGTTCCAGCATAACACCTTAACAGAAGCCACGTCTTTAGTACGCAGCCTCCTTACCTGACGATCCAGTAATTACAGAGTTCTCCTTTTTCTCGAATCTCGTTACACCTTCCTGGGTGGCACTTTCTGATACGATTCAACCTAGGGAAACTGATACAAGCCGAGCTTCATCAAGAATATCCATTTCAAGCCGAGCTAGGGATCACATCTTTGGAGACTTACTAGGTGTTTGGATTGAAGGCATGAAGCTCAAGAATATGCTAAAATGGAAGTATAGGCCTCATTTGGATGAAGTAGGGAGAAGAAGGCCTTTCTCATCTTTTGAGAAGACTACTAACCAAACAAGGCCCTTACTTCATTAAGGGTATTATTGTAATAGCCATAGTAGTCTTCCTTTTCTATCTAGTATAAATACTATCTTAGTTTATTTCATTTGGTAGACTTTTATGATATGATTTATTGAAATTGTGAAATTGTAAGACTCCATTGGGAGCATGAGAGATGAGAGCTTGTTGAAGCTTTTGGTTGAATTCTTTGTTGAGAAGGTTGGTTGCTTGGGACTTTGTTTCCCTTGAGGTCACCTTAAGAATTTGGTGTTTCTTTTGATGATAATTTAGAGGTCTTAGTTTTATATAACTTTGGTTGCTAAATTGAATCTTAAGTTGTGTCAAATTATATATCTTTTCTTTTCCTTTTGTTTACCTTCTTAATTTCTCGTTTCCGCGTATCCGTTCTTGTATCAATTGGTATCAAAGCTTAGCTTAGGTTTGTTCCAACAAATCTAGTCTTGGGTTTTTGATTCAACAAAAAAAAAAAAATCGAAATTCAAAAAAAAAAAAAAAACTGAAATTCGAAAATTCAAATTCGTGTTTGAGCTGTCCTTGTTTGTTGTTTTTGACACTAGATTTGAGTTCCCTAGTGTTTTTTGAGTCTAGATCTTGAGTTTCAAGTTATTTGGAGTCATATTTAGTCATTCACCATTGTTGGAGCTTGAAGGTTTTAGAACTTGAATGTGGGTTTTGAAGAGGAAGTAGAAATTAGAGCTTGAAAGTCATTGGGTTGTATTCTCCTAGTGAAGAAGGTTAAGAATCCAAAATTTAAAGTGATTTGGAGTATTTTTGAAGGATCTACCATTTTTGCTATTTGAAGCTTTGATTCTCAAGAACTTGAAAAGTGGGTCTTGTGATTTGATTGAAATTGAAGGTTGAAACCTATTGGGTTTTGTTCTCTACATCAAAGAGAACTTAAATCCGAAATTTGAGCTAATTTGGAGTTGGTTTGAGGGTAGTTGAATTTTTGAATTGTTCTTGTGTTCTTGAAGACCTTCAAATCTTCATAAGGAAGAAGAATCTCCAAAGGGCTATTTGATCCAAAAGTTGCCAAATAAAGTTGTGAAAAAGTGTTTGTGGGCCCAAGTAAGTAAAAAAAAAAAGTGCCACGTCAGCCGCCACGTCAGCGATGACGTCAGCAGTCTGACGCGCCTCTGACGGGCGCGTGGGGGCCAAATTCAGAGAGTGGGAGTTTTTGACACTTAGAAAAAATTTCTAAGTGTTGGCAGATTTTGGTCCAACTTTGAGAGGGCATATCTTTGTGTGTATAAGGAGTTACGGGACCCATAATATATGTAAATTCAAGTTCAGAGAGTCTACTTTCCGAATCAACAAGCCGTTCATCAATCAGAGGTCTGAAGAAAAAGTTATGGGCGTTATAAAAACACGAGGCAAGCAGTTCCGAATTTTCTAAGTGTTGGCCAAAAACTTCCCAAATTTGTCTAAGTGTTTGGCCAAGGTTTGTTCTCTTCTTCTTCTCACTTCTTTGATTCTCTAGCTAATTAACAACTAGTAATTGATCCTTACTTGGTTGTTACTTAGTTCTTGAGTCCTTTCTTTCAAGCCAATTCTTTTCGTTCTTTTCTCGTTTTTACAACTTCATCGTTAATTTCTTGATTCAAGTGCGTTTGTTTTAAATTGTGTCATCCTTTCTTTCTTCGAGTCGATAAGAATCCACTCTTGACCTCGAGTAGTGAACGGGACCTTGTGACCTAACCGGATTAACAAGCATACAACCATTAGCCGAAGCAATTTGTGAGGCATTCAAAAGGTGCGCATACTTGAGCGTTTGGTGAGTTATTTTTAACTAACGTAATGTGTTTGCTTGCTTTGTTGAGTTTCTTAAATAGGTACTAATGGCTAATCAAGGTGGAGAAATGCAAGTTCCCACCGGGAACCTACAATTGTTGATTTGATGAGGTTGTTGCATGATATGAACAACAAGGTAGGGAGATTTAATAGTCAATTGGATCACCTAGTCAAGATCAGTAGGATAGAAATCGCGGAATGTAAGGAGAAACGACGAAGAGAGCGTGATTGGTTCGAAACTCATGGAACTACTTATGAAAGAGAGGGACACAAGTATGTAGTGGACAATTGTGGGAGTCTTCTCTTTCCACAACCTATTCCACAAGAGACAATGAATTCAAGGTTGCAAAAATCTTCTCCCATGGAAACCTTGTCAACTAAAGAAGATTCTTCATGTGAACTTCAAGGTACGATAGCTAAACTCAACACTTCCAACTCTTTGAATGCACAAGTTTGTGATGTGAGTGTGAGTAGTAGCTTGTCGTTGTGTGACTTTAATGATTCCTTACCATGTGATGATAATGTCATTGTTGAAAGTGTCCTACACTAGTTGATCCTTTAGATGACCGAATTGATTCTTCTTGCAAGATTGATTTGTGTCCACCTAGTGTTGACACTTGTGCTTTGAATGAAAATACATTATCATGTGATCAACTTGAGTGTAATGTTAGTCCACTAGTCGAAGAATTTTGTGATGTGATTAATGAATCTCCGATTAGTGATGATGTGGTTCTAGTTGATCATTTGAATGAGTGTGACACCCACCCTTGTTTGATGAATGTGGAAATGAGTCTCTTGGCTTTATCTTTGTGTCGAGTGATGAGACTCCCGTTTGTGATGGTGATGTGTGTCATGTGGATAGTCATGTAAATGAAGGTGCTTTGAAAAATGACATTTGTCTTTTTGAGAATGAAATTACATGCTTCGGCTTACCATTGTTCATTGATTATTCTCTCTTTAAAGATAATGTCTTATTTGATGATAACATGACTAATGAGAGTGAAGTGCCTAGTGGAATGTATTGTAATGTTGAAAATGTAGCCACTTTTGGGGACTACATGGTATTTGAAAATCCACTATGGAATGACGACGCTCTTCCCTATGATAGAAAACTCCTCTTGGGAAATGATAATACACTTGTGGTGAAGGAGTGTTTTGAAAAGAGAGGTGATACTTGCTTGCAAAGTGTTAACTCTTCCTTGTGTGTTCCGAGTCTTAGTAGTATGCTTGATCATGTACTTGAATTTAATAGTGAAGCTACATGTGAAGACACCATAGATGAAGTTGTTTTGTGTGAAACCTTTCTTTACTATCTATTCGCATATGATGACATTCATGCTTGTGTTAAGGGTGCATCTTATGTTGGGAGGGGGTCTAATGGGGTAGATAGTCGTTCTCTTGGCCACGATGTGTGGATATTTTTCCCGTTTGACCCCAATGATATTTCAAATTTGTGTGTCATGTCTAGTAGAATCAATGTGGTATTGCCTTTTCGGTATTTTGAAACCATTGGTTCCTCTATGATATATTCATTTCATGTTCTTTGTGATAACCAAGTTCATAGTGCTCTATATGAGAGCTTGTTCTTCTTAACCATGGTTGATACTTGGTTATATCACAAGTGTGTGCATATTTGGCATGTTCGTAGAGTAGGCTACTCTAACACTAACCCTCATCCTTTGAGGACCTTGTTGTTGCTTGTTTTCCCTATGGTTTTGCAAGGTTTAGATTCGAGGACGAATCCTTTTCAAGAAGGGGAGAATGATACAAGCCGAGCTTCATCAAGAATATCCATTTCAAGCCGAGCTAGGGATAACATCTTTGGAGACTTACTAGGTGTTTGGATTGAAGGCATGAAGCTCAAGAATATGCTAAAATGGAAGTATAGGCCTCATTTGGATGAAGTAGGGAGAAGAAGGCTTTTCTCATCTTTTGAGAAGACTACTAACCAAACAAGGCCCTTACTTCATTAAGGGTATTATTGTAATAGCCATAGTAGTCTTCCTTTTCTATCTAGTATAAATACTATCTTAGTTTATTTCATTTGGTAGACTTTTATGATATGAATTATTGAAATTGTGAAATTGTAAGACTCCATTGGGAGCATGAGAGATGAGAGCTTGTTGAAGCTTTTGGTTGAATTCTTTGTTGAGAAGGTTGGTTGCTTGGGACTTTGTTTCCCTTGAGGTCACCTTAAGAATTTGGTGTTTCTTTTGATGATAATTTAGAGGTCTTAGTTTTATATAACTTTGGTTGCTAAATTGAATCTTAAGTTGTGTCAAATTATATATCTTTTCTTTTCCTTTTGTTTACCTTCTTAATTTCTCGTTTCCGCGTATCCGTTCTTGTATCAGAAACTCTAGAAAAACAAAAGAACAAGAAAATCAAAATAAAGGTGGAAGAAGAGTAGAAATGGAAGAGGATTGGATATAAGAAATCAAAGAAAGGTATATTAAACCCTAATAATCGGATTTACAAACCCTAGAACCTAAGCAATTCGAATATCAAATGACACAAGAAACATTGAATTCGATGGAAATAAGTAATTCACTTCACAACTAGGAAGTAACACTTGGTTAACCAACCAAACAATCTATATTAATCTTCAACTACCATCTACAATATCTCATAAGAGTTTCTTCATTCAACATAATCTAATGATGAAAATAACTAAGTCTAGTATTTATACTAAGAGAAAGCTAGGATCAGTTATTACAAGAATGCCATGGAAGGGCTTTGTTTTAGTTGGATGTTGAAATCAGAAAAGGCTCATCTTGCATATATAGCCATCATCCAAGCCTCAAGAATGGACCCTTTTGTATCCATGGCCCTTTTTCTAGCCACATTTCACAAAAACACAAGGTCATATAGCTTCTTCTCTCATTCCTCTCCACTATATCATTATCAAGCAATGGGTCTACTTTGGTCATCCTCCTTGAATGGATTGGAGGCGTGCCTAATAGGGTCATATCATCCTCCCCTTCTTATGCCCAATCACAAGATCACATCCAAAAACCAAAAAGATGGAAGACAACACTCTCAAAGATTTAGGTACAATAATAACCACATAATCATGCAAGATGAACAAATTTGTGGTACAACCACCATCAATAGTAAGATAGACACAAGGTGAATTCCCCAAAATTCAAGAAATAGCTGCAAAAAGCAAGTCATTTTGACTAAGTGTAAGTCATCAAAAGGATCAACTAGTGTGTAAACATGGTTTCACTACGAAGACATAACAAGACATCATCATAAACAAAGATATGTCATTAATTGAAAACCCATCATACACAAGGCAACATACAAAGGGTTTTATAAGCAAAGAGGTCATAAGGAAAGGTATCACTCAATTGTTCATCAAGTTTTACCCTCCTTTTCAAAGTAATTGATCCATTCCCTAGGTTTTCCTCACCAAGAAATGGATCATCATACCATAGTGGAATTTTGGCTTGTGATTCCAAAGAACTCTTTTTCAACATCACAAAACACAAAGCAATCATCACTATATCTCTATGCAAATTACCATCCTTGAATTTGTATGCCCAATCACAAGATCACATCCAAAATAAGCAAGTTCACTTCAAAAGGATCAATATCAACACAAGTGCTACCTTAGATGGACACAATTTAGCAAGAAGAGTCATAGTCATCAAAAGGACCACTTCACTTTTCACCAAGACCATCAATTAACAAAGGAATTCCCACACAAGGGACCTCTACTCAATTGTTCATCAAGCACAAAGTGATCCACATTTACGTAAGTAGAAGGGTGAGCTTTGTTGACCTCTTTGTTCAAGCACATCACCTTTGTGATCACCCATCCATGTCCTCTTTAGGGTGATCATCCACATAAGTACCTACAAAAGGAACAAGACAACTAGAAGAAATAGAAAGGTTAGAGGGGTTAGCTTGACTTGGCACCAAGTCCTTCTCTTCACCATACCTTTCCTCTCCTCCTAACATTCCTCTAGCGACCATACACTTCTTACTCTTCCCCTGGGTCGAACCTTGTCCTCCTTGAGCAACTAAGGTCTCCTTTTCACTCACAACCATTTCCTCCTTTTTCATCTTTTCACGTAACTCCTTCATGACTCTATAGTCTTCATGGACTTCATGGGGAGTCAATGGAGCAAGGACATACTTTTTACCTTTGACCACAAAAGAATACTTGTTGGTCCGCCCACTATGTTGAGCATCCACATCAAATTGCCAAGGTCTTCCAAGCAAAATATGGCACGCTTGCATTGGTACCATATCACATAAAATTTCATCCTCATATCTTCCAATGCTCAATTGGATAATTGCTTGCTTGGTCACCCGCATTTCTCCACTTTCATTGAACCATTGTAGCTTGTAGGGGCTAGGGTGTTTTCTTGTGGGAACTTTCATACTTTCAACCAAGAATTGGCTAACCGCATTAGTGCAACTCCCACCATCAATTATCAAGGAACAAACCTTGTCCAAAATCTTACACCTAGCATGAAACAAGTTCTTCCGTTGGTCACTTTCTTGCCTAGCTAGAGCTCTCACGGCCCTTCTAGCAATCATAGCATGATTCAAAGCCTCCTCATATCTCAATTCAACTTCATCCTCGGAATCACCCTCACACTCACTACTTTCTCCTTCCTTATCACGACCAACCCCGCCCTCATTTTCATCATCGGTTCGATACCCATCCCTCACTATAGTGATAGTCCTCCGATTGGGACACTCACTTGCAATATGTCCTCTACCTTGGCATTTGAAACATTGAATGGTAGATGGACGAGGAAAGTTAGGTTTAGCGTTGTTACCTCATTTAGCTTGGTCGTCTCCTATAGCCTTGTAATCAAACTTAGCTTGAGGAGTGGGATTAGTGATCTTGGGCTTCTCCCAAGTGGACGGCTTCCACTTCTCTTTCCCTTGGTTCCAAGTTGAAGATGATTTGTTTTTGTCTTTGTAAGACCTCTCTTCTTTTAGATCCTCTTCAACCTTGGATGCATCATGGAATGCCTCTTCAAGACTATTATAAGTCTTGAGCCTCATCGGTTTAGAGATGTCCCGATTCAAGTTGGCTACAAACCTTATAATAGTGTACTCCTCATGCTCTTCTATCTTGGACTTCATCCGCAAGTCCTCAAACTCATCAAAGTATGCGTCCACACTTTTCAACCCTTGCTTCAACATGTACAACCTTTTGAGTGCATCTTGGTGGTATGTGGGGGAGCCACCTTGTCTCCATGAGCTCGATCAAGTCGTTCCAAGTTGGAGATCATAGATGTGTTGTTGAGCTCTTTGTAACTTCTTAGATTCCCACCAAGTAGAAGCGTATCCCTCTAAATTAAGTGAGGGCATACTTTGCCTTTCAATGCCTCGGACACATTGTTTGTGAGGAAGATGCGCTCACTTTGCAATTTCCATTCAAGGAATTCTTCCGGATTGCTACCTCCTTGGAATGTAGGAAGGTTCACCTTGATGGTGTTCAAATTTCGCTCATTATCTTGCCATCTTCCCCGGTCTTCATAACCTTGGGCCCTCCTTAAGTCTACATGACCTTGGAATCTAGAGTCATGGTCCGGAAACCTCTCAAAACCTCCTCTTCCTCCCCTCCCCCGGTTATTCATTCCTCCACGCCTTCCTCCTTTCGGTTATCATCCCACCACCTTCCTTGTGGATAGTCATCATACTCCTCTTCATTCATGGGATATTGGTAGTGACGTTGGTATTGGTTTTGGTTAGGAAAGGGATCATGTGTTTGGACTTGGGGTGGAGCTTGGGGTGTTTGTTGTAGGGTTGCTTGAGGGATTGCCTCATTCGGGTTGTGTTGGTAAACTTGGGGATAGGTTTGTCGATTGGTGTTTTGGAATGTGGAGTTTTGGGGTGGAAGGTTGGTTGTTTGGGGTGGTGGAGCTCTTTGGGTGGAGGTGGTTGTGGTGTTGGGATTGCACAAGGCATGTGCTTGTCCCGGGGTAATGGTTGGTGTAGTATCTTGTGTTTTATCCCCATCACCTTCATTCCGAGAACGGGGAGTGCCCATTCTACTCGAACCCTCCATTTGAACTTTCTCAACACTCACCATCCGTTCATCCATAGCCTTCAACTTCCCATTCATTTCTCCTCTCATCTCTTCCATACCCATTTGCATTCCTGAGATTTGTTTGATTCATGATCATAGCTAATGAACTTGCTATGGATGACATATCTACTACCTCTTGCGCTCTATCACCTTGGTTAGACATAATGACCTGCAAAACTAGCAAACAAGATTAGTAATAAGAGCCTTACTTCACTCGTATTGAACTAACTCTCAACCTTACCACACTCCGTGCTCTTTCGAAGTTATTGATGAATCACTCGTCCAATCAAATTCACACGTTGCTTATCCTTTGTGGTAGAATGGATTCTTGTTTAGATGAATGACGGACGACTCAAAAGCAAAACGGACGAGAGCCAATAAAGTTTCAACGAAATAAAACGAAGAAGAGCTTGAAAGAAATTAGCACGAAAGAAATGCGGACACAAGAACTAGTAAACACAAGTAGGAGCAACTACTAAATGGTTACTGTCACGACCCAACCCCGTAGGTCGTGACTTGTGCCCGAATTGGACACTCATACGTATCCTCATCCCACATAAGCTTAATAGCAAATTAAACATGTAAAATAATTATAGATATTATCAGATGTCGCACAGAAGTGAGTGTGGCGCACGAAGGCCGATCAGGCCATCACAAAATATACATACAATCCCCAACGTACACAAACTCACAGAACATATACAGAACCCACAACACATGTCTGACCGTACCTCCAGACCGAAAACATAAACATATGACTGGACAGGCCCCGTCGTACCCCGAAATCCGAATGTACGTACATATCTGGGAAAAGGTCGTACCAAAATGACCTCCGAACAAAGGAGCGCCGTAGTAGCCGATAGATGACCTAAGCGGCTGAACGCGCCGCGTGTCCGTACCTCGCGGGCATGAAACACACCCCGAAGAAAGTCTCGTACGCATCATAAAATGTACCGAATAAACAAGAATACAAAGTAAAAGTCAATGTTTAACGAGTGTACGGAGAATGAACGAAATACATAAATAATCAAAACGTACATCGTAAATCATAAATCATGTAAGGAAAATATGCCAAAGCCTACCCCAAGGACTCGGCAATGAACATGGTCGCCCCGACACCGGCGCCACAATCATAACGGTAAGCATATCGGATGATGGCCATATGAAGCATAATCATCAAATATCGAAGATAAGCGTACATGGCACATCATACACCACAACCCATGTACGTATAATACCTCGCCCCCTCACACGGGAGCACGGCGAACAATGCAAGAGAGAAGTACGCTTGAGAACATATCTGGCCCCGGCTTATGTGTGATACATATGAATAGGCATCCACGAGTAGAGTAGTGAGAACCGAATGCGAAAAATACCATATAGGTTTCGAGAGACTCGATGAAGCATAGCGAATAACAAATCAAGCAATGGAATCGGACTCAATCGTATTGAATGAATATCGGAGGTCATAATGAATTACTGAGAAATAACCTTTCTATGATTGTTTCCATATTCCGAACGTTATTTTATAAAACTTAAGGAAATATTAAAACCATTTTCATTTAGTAGCTAAAATAGTAGTTAAAACGTTTCCTTAAAAAAACTGCTCAAAACCAATATCATGAACATAAAAGGGTAAAATCGGAATTTAGCGGGTCTACCTCGGGACAACCGAGGCGAGGGGCTTGAATCATGTATATCAGGCGTATGGAATCATCTATATAGGTCCTAGCGACGATTCATAATTTTCTAGGCAATTTATGAACATTTACATAAACCTTTCAATCAAAACATACTTAGAGGATTCAATTCTACTGAACGAAAAAGGGGCATTTTCAAACGCGGATTCCGAAGAGCGGAACACCTTCCAAGACGCAAATCCGATCCTAGTACACTTAGATCATGCCAAGAAAGAAATAGGAAAGCTTTACATACCTTCTACGCCTTTTACGCTCTCCAAAACTCAATTCTCTTTTCGTCCAAATCCTACAAATGGTCAAGTTTACCATAAGGCTTTAGGCATTCATTTTAAACTAATTCTTGTCTAACAAAATTCCGGCAGCACCTCCCCTATAATTATGACGCCCCGAGAATTCAACTCGGCTCAAATGTCAACAACAACCATACCAACAACATCAATCATCAACTAGAATTGCTTATGAACATAAAAAGTCTTTGTTCTACACAAAGCGACAACTTTCAAACTAGCTTCACATTTCCAAGCCAACATCAATATTTCATCACCATTAACCATCAAGATCATTCTAACATCATTAGGAGGCATTACATATAATTTATCATATTACTTGCAAAATATGCAAACTTTCCACCGAAATCATAACTCATCGGAAACTTCCATTCTTCGACGAACATATTCATAACACATGGTCATCCCTCAAATTCATTAACCACAATCACAACTAGCATTTAAACAATACATTTCCATAATTACATCACGACTATGTTAACACACATACTTTGCCATAATAACGCATATGCAATTCTAATGCCAAACTCACATCGTTAAACCTTTATTTACGCTATAACGAGCACAACAACGCAACTAACATATTAAACAAAATAAATTTACCATTGATTCATCACCTATACCTCTCACGGCCACATGCAATTTTTTTCCAACTTCATTCCATTTTTGTTCGACTTTCATTTCCAATACAAATTCCACAATAACCACAACCATAATACAACATAAAATTCAATATAATCTTACTACATGTATTCGGCCATATGCTCCCATGCACACCAACTTTGCTACCTTCCAAATTTCCATATTTTCTACTCCTTTACATGCAACACAACACACACAAACTTTCATAACATGAAAAGAAAGGATGAATTCTTACCTTTCACTTCCACTCCCTTCACCTAGCCAAGTTGTCCAAACGATAAAACCAAAGCTCAATCTTTCGAAACAACTACGCCACGTCGTAAAGGAACCTTGAATTAGTGCTAATACAACAAGAAAATAATTTTTGAATCAAGATTTTTGAAGGGTGGATTTTTTTTTTTTTGGAGAAGGGCCGAATGGCCTAGTTCTTGGTCTTCTTTTTTTTTTTTTTTTCTCCTTCTTTCACTTGTCTTGAATTTTCTAGAGAATTACCAAGCCTTGCTCCCTTTTATACTCCAATTTGTCACATGGAAATTTTCACTTAAAAGGGTGGGCTTGGGCCAAGGTGTGGCCGGCCACCCTCTAATGTTTGGGTCTCCTCCCATTTTTCCACATTCAATCTTCCATACCCGACATACACATTTTAAGAAAAATCCAAACATGACCTTATTCCTTAAAATCGAAGTTATTTCCAATTTTCCAAATACGCAAAAGTGCCGGATATAACAGTTACTAGTTGAGAGACACAAGAAATTGGAATGCTAAAATCGGAAAATAAATAAAATTTCGGACCCGGGTAGGTGATAATTTGAAAACACGACCGTGAAGCCCCAATTGATGTAAGGTATCAATTTGAAATAATGAAATTTTTTTAAAATTCTATACTTTTTTTTTCCCTACCTAAGGAATAGGGAAACAATCACTTACAATCAAGGCTCAAGAAGTTTTTGAGAAATGAATTGAGATGAAATGAAAATTTGAAATTGAAAATGTACCTCAAATTCACGGATTGGACTGTGAGAATTATACGGTCCGTATATAATTCACGGACCGTAAAAAGGTGTCCGTAGAATGAGGACGAAACTACTGGTACCAAATGTACGGACCAAATTCTACGGGCCGTAAAAAAATTTTACGGTCCGTACTTTTCCACCGTATATCACTTACAGAATGTAACCTTCAGACTTCCAATTTTACGGACCAAATTATACGGACCGTAAAATTTATACGGTTCGTATGTGGGACCGTATAGTGGCTTCCGTGATTTTGTATCCAACTCGTGTTCCTCAAAATTTGAACCGAATTTTCTTGGATCTGATGACGTCTTGGGCCCCACACAACCTAGGACTTGCCCTTTTTGGCCCAACAAACAACTTTCCACTTGTCCTTGAAAAAACTTTTGGATCAAACCCTCTCCTTTGGTCTTCTTCTCCAATATGAAGATATGAATGTTCTTAAGAACACCAAGAACACCCAAATGCAATCTAGGACCAAATCAACTCGTTTTTGCTCCAAATTTCAGATCTAAGCTCCTTATCACTTGAGAGAACAAAGCCCAATATTCAATTTGCTTTAATTGCTTCTCAACCACTAAACCCACTTTTGAGTTCTTCAAGCTTTGATGAAGCTTCAATGGTGAAAACTTCAAAACCCACCCAAACAACTTCAAACTTCGGATTTAGATGTTTTCCACCTCAATAAACTCAAATCTAAATTCAGAAACAACAAAATCAAACCACAAAATAATTTGCGAATTTTTTTTTTTTTTTTTTTAGGATTTTCGGATTTTTGATTTTTTTTTGTGATTTTCAGATTTTGAGCCTAGGATTAGAAATTGTGGGAACAATCTCTTAGCCTATGCTCTGATACCAAATGATACGATTCAACCTAGGGAAACTCTAGAAAAACAAAAGAACAAGAAAATCAAAATAAAGGTGGAAGAAGAGTAGAAATGGAAGAGGATAGATGGATAGATACTTGACCCAAGAAGCAAGAAATCTATGGACAAGAAAGGGTATATTAAACCCTAACCCTTCAAATCGGATTTACAAACCCTAGAACCTAAGCAATTCGAATCAACAAACGACTCAAATGATTCCACAAATGAGAAACATTGAATTCGATGGAAATAAGTAATTCACTTCACAACTAGGAAGTAACACTTGGTTAACCAACCAAACAATCTATATTAATCTTCAACTACCATCTACAATATCTCATAAGAGTTTCTTCATTCAACATAATCTAATGATGAAAATAACTAAGTCTAGTATTTATACTAAGAGACTTAAGAGCTAGGCTAGTTATTACAAGAATGCCATTAATGAGGCAAGGGCTTTGTTTGGCTAGTTGGATGTTGGCTTGAAATCCGAAAAAGGCTCATCTTGCATATATAGCCATCATCCAAGCCTCAAGCTTGCAATTGTGACCCTTTTGTATCCATGGCCCTTCTTTGCACGTCTAGCCACATTTGCATTTCTGTCCCTTTGCGACTCTAGCCACTTGAGTGTTGGCCTTCTTCTTGTAGCTTCTCTCATTCCTTCCAAGCTATTTTCCATACTTCATAGGCCTTCTTATGGGGCTTGTGTGCCTCTCCATGGGTCTCCAATGCTCCTTTGGTCATCCTCCTAGCTTGAATGGATTGGAGTTCCATGCCTTGGTCTTCAATATGAGCCTTCAAGCGAGGTGTGCCTAGTAGGGTCATATCACTTTCGGAAATACCCAATCGCCGATCTGGAACTCTAAGTGTCGACGCCAATTGTCGTCCTATGATTCCGTTCCCGAGCTGCTAATAGTTCACTTGCTTAAATTATCATGTTTGGTATCATCCGAAAGAATTTGACATATACATTCACCATTAACAAGAACTTGACTAGTTCGACCATCTTGCCTAAATCATTTTACAATCCTTTACTCAACTCGTAACATTCTAGGCACATTATCCGTGTCATCTCTTATCTTTGCATCGGACTCTTTATCGTTCCTTTTTATCTTGCCTTTGACTTTCGTCACACATGATGTTGCAATCTTTACGCGAATATACGAAGGTGCTCAAATTAACCCAAGAAATACCTTAGCGTGGCTTCGCTAATCCTTATGTTTTACTTTGTCTTCGCCTCACTTATCTCGCACCCGGTATCGGGATAGGTCTTTGGTTTAACCATACCCATATCCTGTTTGTCCTCAGTACCTACTCTATCCCTGTAATTTAGCTTAAATCATTTTTACGTCTTTCCTTAATGCACCCAACATCTCGTAACCATATTGTTATTACTGAATCCCCACTTTTCCCATTAAGTATTCGCTTGGTCTCACCCCTGGCATATAAATATTCATAGGTAACATAACTACCCTTGTACAACTTGTATAAAGTATATTCAGTTAGTCACGATCTTTCCTCCTCCCGGTTCATGCCACTTCACATATCTCCTCCGTACTAAAATTCGCTCGTAGCCTATCTCGTCATACTCTTTTTTTTTCCTTTCCTTTATTCACTCATTTGCCGTTCTCACTTCCTACTATAGGAGGTTCTCTGTTTTTCTCCTTTGCTACTCATAAGTCGCAGTATCATTAGCGAATAACTCTTCGCTCACATCTTGCCTCAATCCAAAGCCACTGTAGTTACCTCTCACGATGTTTCTGTAAGTTACCCGTTATCATTCTCCTTTAAGCCTCCACTTTCCAATGTCACATCATTCACGGCCTTTACAAATGATTTTCAACACTGTCTCAAATACCATTCTGGCTTCTACCCATCTATCGCTGGCTTTCAGATCCTACTAACTTGTCTCAGTAAGGAATCTTACCTGTAGCCCAAGCATCCGTATCAAATATATTGTAGTGTCAATTGTCTCCATCTCACACCTGCATCTCTCGCACTCGCTTCCCCCCTTTAGGGGTGTACTTGTACCATTTTCCGTTTATGCTTTGCCCTATGTCCGTATTTCCACGCTCAATTAGGCAGCACTTTTATTCTGACATTTTGATTCCCTAGCCTTCTATCTACTCACTTTCTTTCTTTTCCAAATATCATTGTATTAGTACTTTCCAAGCTTAATCTGTAGTGAAAACAACATCAGCTTGCCTTGTAACATTTGTGCCATCCATATATTGTTTCTCACTTGAACTTCGTTGCCCTGTCCGATTAATGCCTACCATATACCGCCACGTTGGTCGTCGAATACACATATCCGCCGATATAGCCATGTACTTAATATATGTGCACCTATATATATATATATAGTTACGGGGTGCATCTCGTTCACAAAATATTCCCAAACACTACTCAAACTCACCCCACTTCGAGAGCTATTACGCACCTCCTTGTTTCTCTTCACCGGCGTGTACCCTTTCGTCCTATGTGACCTTAAGGTTTCCTCGCCCACTCGTATACTCTAATTTACCTTAGGCTACTCCAGCTTCCCCTTTGATCCTCCTGTGTCTGACTTAATAGAGCCTTTTAGTACACTTCCCAGGGGGTCACCCATCCTAAAATTTCTCTCGCTCCAGCACGCTTAACTTTGGAACTCTGATGAAATATGATGCTTTAGTGCTAGTATGATCGCGTCCACCTCACCGCATGACCTTTGTCACATAATCTGGAGTAAGTTGAAGTCTTCACAGATTTCAAAACGTTCCCATAACACGTCTCCCTCCGAATTAGAAAGGGGCTCTTACTCTTCTGACTCCACAATTACTATTTTAGCCCTTTTCAATCCTCAATATTCACTTTTCACCTATGGATATGACTACTTTCCGTCCTAGGCTTGCATTCCCAATGGTGATAACACGCCTTGATCGTCGTTACTTATAAGTACTTTGGTTATATGATGCCCTCATCCTTTCTATAACCGAGTCTTTCACAGTTCCGTCACTTATAGTACTCGTATCCTTGGCTATATATATCATGGTCTATTACTACGCTTGTTATATCCCGTATTTTGTACGTTGGGATAATCCGAACTAACCATGATAAGTTAAGGACAAGACTAGTTCGAGATACGAGGTTGAGACTTTTGACCTCCGATTTTATTTTAATGCACAAGTTGTTTATGAATTTTATTGGCATGGAATATTAAGGGAAATTAGGGGCTAGAAGTTGAAATAAAAATTTCATGAAAAGGCCAAAGTGGCCGTGTGTTAAGGTGGGACCACATGTCGGGATTTTATAAAGGACATATGAAGAGATATATGAGTGGTACATGTGAAGTTGAGCAAGTCCTAAGAAGGACCCATAAGCTAAAAAATCAGTGTAAACCCTCCAAAAGGCAATTTAAGAAAACGTCTTGGGTGACCCGATTCGAGGGGCCAAAACGGTATTATGAGTTTGGAATTTGGGAAAACTCCCAGAATAAAAGTTGTAGATAATTGAAATAGATTTCCAACCATAGGTCGTGGGTTCACAGACGACATCAGGATAAGGAGATATGGACGTTTTAAGGCAGAAAGGTCAGTGGGCCCAACCCGAGCCCAACCGGGTCAGGCCCATTACCCACACCTTTTAAAATGAAATATCAGCCTTTTCTCATCATTTTTCATACCAAAACACCCAGAAAATTCTGGAAAAAAAGAGAGAGGAGAGCCTAGAGAGAAAAACTAATTTTGACCAAAATTCGCGCCCGAATTCTAAAGCCCATGAAGAGAAAAGTGTCGTACGTCGCGTTGCCTTTAATTTGAGCTAAAAATCAACCAAGAAGAAGAGGTGGACGTGGTGGTTGCATACTTAAGGTAAGATTAAGGTTCCTTTTCATTGTTAAAAAGTTTATTGAGTTTTAACGGATTAGAACGGAGGGGAATAGTGTGTAGAAATGGATGAAATTCATGAAACTTTGTATGTTGATGTTGAGCCGTGAGTATGGGCTGTTTTGTGACAAGGAATGAACTAAATTTTATTTAGTATTTTTGGTTTTTGTGTTGTGGATTCTATGATGTAAATAAAGGTTTAATGAATTAAGTTGAAGATAAAATCGTGTGTGGGCTGTTTTGGAAGCTAATGTGAATTAAATATAGTTTCTTGTATTTATGAAGATAATGTTGCTAAAGTGTGGATTGTTGGTGTAGTTGATGAATTTGAAAGAAAGGAATGTGTTGTCATTGTTCCTATTGGAATTGGAAAGTTTCGGGTGAGGTAGTATAATGGTTGGGTTGTTGGAATATTGTGCGGATTATTTGAAACGTTTTTGAAACTTGTTTGAATGGTTTCGGATTAGTACTTGAATGTGTGAACGTTGGTATTGAAATGATCGTATGTAGTTTATTTGAATATAAACTAAATGTTGTCGAATTGTGTAGAAAGGAATTATTAACGTTAGAATGCGTTTTGAATCACTTATGAATATTGTTAGTATGGTTGTTGGTTTGGTTGTTGTTGATTTAGCGAGGTTGAATTCTCGGGGGTGTTGAAGTTAAGGGGAAAATCTTGAAATTTTTGTGGACAAAGTGTTAATTTGAAATTGGATTCTTAAGTGTTATGGCTAATGGTTGATACCTAATGACATTATTGTAGATCGTGAGAGGTCGAGACGTAAGTTCGGATTAGCTTAGGAAGCCAAGGTATGTAAAGCTCACCTTTCTTTCTTTTGGCATGTCTTAGTTGAAAAGTAAGTTATGACACACATCCCGAGGTAACTCTATTCTTGCGGTCCGAGTACTGTTTATGGTCCTTATTTGTTTCTTGATAATCGTATTCTTAATGTAGTCAAATTATGGTCTTTATGTTTTTCGCATGACTAAATTTCAAAAGTTGCATAAAAGTTTTGTTTCAAAAGGAGTTTAGTTCCTAAACGATTCCGAAACTACGAACGTCCGAATTTTCACATAAGGGCTCGGATCGCTTCGATTTGTTCGTAGAAAGGTCTAAAGTGAATAATGTTTGTAACTTTCCGAGGCGGACTCGGATTAGTTTGGCGTAAGACTATGATCCCTATGGTTCGAATATGACTATGATCCTTATGGTTTTGTTAAATACGTTTACGATGTATGCTATGTTTCCGAAAGATATTTGATATAACTATTGTCCGACTTTCAAATGACATTCCGTTTAGACTACTTCATTGAGTCTTTGAGATGTTTTAATTGCATTTGGTTTCTCACTACTCGTCGTGCGTGCCTAAATATGTCCTTCACCGCGTCCGGGCGAGGGTGGCATGTATTCGTGCACGACTCCATCGCATTATTCACCGCGTCCCTCACTAGAGGGCCGGGGCACATTATATATGTATATATGATGATGATGATGATGGGGATGGCGGCCAGATGGCATACCGAGTCCCTTGCTAGCGGGGGCCGGGACACGCATTCACCGAGTCCCTCACTAGTAGGTCGGGTACGGTATATATATATATATATATATATATATATATATATATATATATATATATATATATATGTATATGCATGCATGATGATGATATGATTTTACTTACCGCGTCCCTCATTAGGGAGGGGGCACGTTATATGTACACTTTATATATGTTTCTTCGATGATTTTATACATTGACATGCATTTATATATGTTTCGAAGCTGCAAATCTTATGATTTTCCGTACTCTTTACTTCGCATGATCCCGCTATATCGTATTTCATGCTTTACATACTCAATACATATTCCGTACCGACCCCCTTTCTAGCCTGGGGCCGCGTTTCATGTCGCGCAGTATACCTGTACGAGTCAAGATATTAGTGTAAGATGTTCCAGCCGGGGATTGGCGAGCTCCATTTTCCCGGAGCGCTTCCCGAGTCGTAGTGCTTATGTTATGAAATCTGGAGTTATGTTAGAGACTTTGCGATAAAGGTCATTATTGCATATAAGATGTCGCTTTGTAGCGGTATGTAGCCGATGTATCAATATGCATTATGTTACGAACTTCGTATGTTTACGTAATTCATACCTTGTATCAGTTTTATTTGATTTGATAAAGATAAAAGGCATGTTTGTTTTTCAAAAAATTTTCATTATGTACTTATGTTATGCAGCGAGGGCCCAATATGATTATGAGTGTCACGAGAGTCGTGGCCGGGTTTGCTCGGCCCTAGGTAAGGGTCGGTGCCCATCACACCCTATCGGATTAGGGTGTGACAAATTGGTATCGGCGGTTCGTCCTATGGGTTGTCCGCAAAGTCGTGTCCATGCAGAGTAGGTTCGTTTATGGCGTGAAGCGCGCCACATTTATAAACAAAGAGGCTACGGGGCATCTAGGATGGTTACTCTTCTTTGACATCTTAGATCGTGCCGCAGAGGCAAGTTATAGAGAAACGGATTCCGACACCGACCTTTGACCCAATGAGAAACGGCATCGACGGAAGAAAGCGACTAGCGACATTGGGGGCTACAAAGTACGCCTGGTAAGCAAAGGTATGAAAGATATATGTCGGGTAGGATATCGAGAAGTACGATTGAAATACGAGTTGAAGATCAAAGAGAAAGTAAAACAAGAAAGTGTAACGGTATGTCGATTGAGTTGGGCATACGAGGTATGTTCATTATTTTTGCATCGTTGATGATATTAGGGGCCCCGTGGCTGTGATATGATACGATATGCATACATATGTTGGCCCTGTGTGAGGCATTGTTGGTATTCCTTGTGTATGTGTTTTGAGATGGTAACAATTACGGAGAAACTCGCCGAAATTTCTCCGTAAATAAAGAGAGAATGAGGTGTAGGTTTCGTGAGCATATCTCGGGAGGTCGAGCCAATAGTAATGATAAAAATTTGACTAAGTTACGAGTATGGCCGACACCGAGAAAGAAGTTAATTGTTGAATTGAGCATAATAGTAATTAGAAGTTCGTATATCGACATGGTGAAAAGAATTTGGAAAAAGGGCTTGTAATCCTAAAAGACGATCCCAAAAAGTGGTTGTGACGGAGTGTTATTTAAAGTACCGACCGAATGGACAAGCAAGTGAGCGAATTACGACGCAGCCTATAGCTAAAAGAAGTAATAGTATGATTAAAACAAGAGTATAGAGGAAAAGAATTACGATGGATATAAATGTATCGACAAGACAGTAGCCAGAAACGATAAGGATGAAGTTGATCGAAAAAGATAAAAGGGTAAGAAGTGTTACATTATCGGAATGATTACGAACAAGATATGACGCGAATGTAATGAGGATTGTCACGAAATTAAGTAAAAGCCTAGTGAGAAGGTGGCCAATGCTATGATATGACCTATGTAGCTAGAATATAAAGGCGAGTGTGAAACGAAAAGCGAGCTATGGAACGAAGGAAGGCTTATCAAGATTCGTAGGGAAAGTTTGGAATAAGGGTTATATAATAGTGGAAGTGATAGTGAGTATAAGAAAAGAAAGTGGTATCAGAAGGAAGTGAGAAGGAGCGAGATAACGGTGTAGTAATAGACCATGAAATGTGTGTAGTTAAGGATACGAGTACTATAAGTGACGGATTATGGAAAGACTCGGTTATAGAAAGGATGAGGAACGAGGTAAAATGAGGCGAAATCCAAAGGCCGATAACCAAGTATTTATAAGTAACGGCGATCAAGGTGTGTTCCCCACCATTGGGAACAAGTCTAGGACGGAAAGTAGTCATATCCATAAGTGAAAGGCGAATATCGAGGATTGAAAAGGGCTAAAAATAGTAATTGTGAGTCGAAGAGTAAAGAGTCCCTTTCTAATTCGTCACTTTCTAATTCGAAGGGAAACTTCGCGTTATGAAAACATTTCGAAATACGTTAAGACCGGACTACTCAGCATTATGTGACAAAGGTTATGCGATAGGATGGACGCGATTATATTTACATTAAAGTGTCGTATTTCATCAGAATTTCAAAGTTAAGCGTGCTGGAGCGAGAGCAATTCTAGGATGGGTGACCCCCTGGGAAGTTTTCTGGAAGTTCTATAAATTCAGACGCAAGAAGTAAATGAGAAGCCAGAGTGACTTAAGGACAAATTAAGAGTCCGCGGAGTGGGCAGAAACCTCAAGAGGTCGCCGAGGGGGCGCGGACTAGACCGGTGAAAAGGAAGAAGGTGCACCACAACTTTAGAATTGAGGTGAATTGGAATAGTGTTTGGAAATATTATGTAAGTGCGATGGTAGTAAATATATGTGTACGTATGTCTATGATATTCCGTACATGGCTATATCGGCAGATATGTGTATTCAAGAACCAACGTTGCGATATATGGAAGACATTAATCGGACGGGGTAACGAAGTTCAAGTGAAAGAAAAATAAATGGCACAACGTTACAAGGCAAGTTGATGTTGTTTTGCTTATAGATAAGCTTGGGAGGTACTAACACAATGATATTTGGAAAAGAAAGAAAGTGAGTAGATGAACGGCAAGTGGACCGAATGTTGGAATAAAAGGTGCCTAATTGAGATTTGAAAATGCGAACATAGGATTTAAGTATACTTGGGTAATGGTATAAGTACACCCCTAAAGGGGGAAGCTTAGTGCGAGAGATGTAAGTGTAAGATGAAGACAATCAACATGACAATATATTTGATACGGATGCTTGTAACAGTAAGACTCCTTGCGGAGACAAGTTAGTAAGATCCAAAGCCGGGAAAGGGTAGTTTCAGGATGGTAATCGAGATGGTGCTGAGAATTAATTGTAGAGATCGTGAATGATAACGGCTCGGATCGCTTCGATTTGTTCGTAGAAAGGTCTAAAGTGAATAATGTTTGTAACTTTCCGAGGCGGACTCGGATTGGTTTGGCGTAAGACTATGATCCCTATGGTTCGAATATGACCATGATCCTTATGGTTTTGTTAAATACGTTTATGATGTATGCTATGTTTCCGAAAGATATCTGATATAACTATTGTCCGACTTTCAAATGACATTCCATTTAGACTACTTCATTGAGTCTTTGAGATGTTTTGATTGCATTTGTTTTCTCACTACTCTGCTCGTGCCGGCCCTCAATATGTCCTTCACTGGCACCCGGCTGCAGGCATGTATTCGTGCACCCACTCCATTGCATTATTCATCGCGTCCCTCACTGTAGGCGGGGGCACGTTATATATGTATATGATGATGATGTGATGATGGGGATGGCGGCCGGATGGCATACCGAGTCCCTTGCTAGCGGGGCCGGGACACGCTATTCACCGAGTCCCTCACCGTGGGACGCACGTATATATATATATATATATATATATATATATATATATATATATATATATATATATATATGTATATGCATGCATGATGATGATATGATTTACTTACCGCGTCCCTCATTAGAGGGCTTGGGCACGTTATATGTACACTTTATATATGTTTCTTCGATGATTTTATAACATTGACATGCATGATATATGTTTTCGAAGGCAAAAACTTATGATTTTACGTACTCTTTACTTCCCGCATTATGATCCCGCTTACCGTATTTCATGTTTACATACTCGTACATATTTCGTACCGACTCCCTTTCTTCGGGGGCGTTTTACATGCCGCGTGTACACCGGCATGAGTTGAAGATATTAGCCGTAAGATGCTTTCTCCTGAGTGTTACGCCGAGTCGAGTGCTTATGTTATGAAATCTGGAGTTATGTTAAGAGACTTTGCGTACGCTGGGTCATGTATATAAGATGTCGCTTTTGTAGCAGCCGGTTATGTGTCTAGATGTATCAATATGCATTATGTTACGAGGAACTTCATATGTTTACGAATTCATACGGTACTAGTTTTATTTGATTTGATAAAGATGAAAGGCATGTTTGTTTTCCGAAAATTTTTCATTATGTACTTATGTTATGCTGTGAGGGCCCAATATGATTATGGTGTCACGAGAGTTAGCGGGTTCGCTCGGCCCTAGGTAAGGGTCGGGTGCCCATCACACCCTATCGGATTAAGGGTGTGACAACGCTGTTATCTCGCTTTCTTCTTATTTCCTCCTTCCAATTACGCTTATTCCAAACTTCCCCTGCAGAACTTGATAAGTCTTCCTTATTCGTTCTATAGCTCGCTTTTCCGTTTCACACTTGCCTTTATATTCTAGCTACATAGATCACATCATAGCTTTGGCCACCTTCCCACTCGGCTTTACTTATTTTCATAACAATCCTCATTATATTCACGTTATATCTTGTTCGTAATCAATCCTATAATATAACACTTCTTAACCCTTTACTCTTTCTAATCAGCTTTATCCTTAATATCTCACAAGTTGCCTTATCAATACATTCATATCCATCGCAATTCTTTTCCTCTGTACTCTTATCTTAATCATACTATTGCTTCTTTTAACTATAAGTGCCATAATTCATCCCCGCTTATCACCCGCGGTGCCTTAAATAACACTCCATCAAGATTTACCAGCCCTTTTCTGAATCATCTCTTAGGATTACAAACCCTTTCCAAATTCCTTTTTACCATATCGATATCGGCCTTCTAATTTTTATTCTGAATTCAGCAATTAACCTTTTTCTCGATGTCGGACGTACTCGTAGCTTAGTCAAATCTTGTCATTACTATTAGCACGACCTTTCAAGGCATATTACAAACCTATATATCATTCTCTCTTTATTTCTAGGAAATTTTGGTAGAGTTTCTTCTGTAATTGTGTTACTATCTCAAAACCTACACGCAGGAAATACCAACAATGCCTCACAGGGCCAACATATGTATATATATCATATCATATCACAGCCACACAGGGCTCCCAATGTCAACAACAGTACGAAAATGATGAACATACCTCGTATGCCCAACTCAACTGCACCTGTTACACTTTCTGGATTACTTTCCTTTTTAGTCTTCAACTTGTATTTCAATCGCACTTCAATTTCTTACCTGACATATATCTTTCATACCTTTGCTTACCTGCGTGCGTGGTAACTTCCATTATCGTCGTCCACTCTCTTCCGTCGATGCCATTCTCAAGCGAAATCAAAGGTTAGTATAAGGAGTTTCATTTCCTATGACTTGGCCTCTACGGCACGATCTAAGATGTGAAAGAAGAGTAACCACCCTAGATGCTCCGTAGCCTCCTCGTTTATAAACGTGGCGCGCGTTCACACCATAAATGGGGACTCTACCGGGACACGAATTTGCAAACAACCCCTGTGACGAATGACGCTCGTATACTAATTTGTCACACCCTAGCTTATTAGGGCGTGACGGGCACCCGACCCTACCAGTGGCCGAGCGAACCCGCTGACTCTCGTGATACTCACAATCGAACTGGGTCCTTAAATCATGATATGAGTGCATAGCGAAAGTTTTTCACAGAACAGCATGCTTTTCATCTTTCTCAAATCGAATAAAATCTGTAATCATATGAAATCTGTGACATAATGCATAATGATACATCGAACACATAGCCGCTTACAAACCGACATATCATATACATGACTGCATCGCAAAGTGTCTAATATAACTCAAGATACCATAACATAACCACTCGACTCGGCAACACTCCGGAGGAAATGGAGCTCGCCATAATCCAAATTTGGAACATCTTCTACTCATTCGTATACACCGCGTGGCATGAAACGTGTTCCCTAGAAGTGCGGGGGTCAAGACGGAATATACCGAGCACGTAAAGCATGAAATCAAGAAACGTAGTCATACCGAAATAAGGAGTACAGAGAATCATAAGGCTTGCCTCTGAAACATAAAGCATGCATGTCAATATCATGTAGTACATATGCATATACATAACGTGTCCCGGCCCTCTAGTAAGGGACTCGGTAAGTAAAATCATCATGTCATGTACATATAACGTGCCCCGGCCTTCTAGTGAGGGACGCGGTAAGTAAAATCATCATATCATATACATATAACGTGCCTCAGCCCTCTAGTGAGGGACGCGGTGAATGAAGTCATCATATGCCATCCTGGCCGCCTCCCCCATATCATCATATCATCATCATCATATCATATAACGTCCCGGCCCTCAGCGAGGGACGCGGTGAATATCATCATATACATATAACATGCCCCGCGCCCTCTAGTGAGGGACGCGGTGAATAATGCAAAGAAGTCGTGCACGAATACATGCCTCCGGCCCGGACGCGGAAAGAAGTAATAACAGCTCGCACGCGCGGCAGTAGTGAGAAACCATACGCACATAAATCATCATTACAGATCTAATGGATAAGTAGACAAATCAACGCTCGAGTATCGAATAGTAGTCACACTTAGGGCTCTTGAAATATCATTACGAAACATGTCACATAACGTCTTAGAAATCATAAACATATATCGAGCCCATCTGAGCCCGCCTATGAAAGTTACGGGCATTAGTCATTATCGAACACTTTACGAACATATCATATCAATCCGAGACCATACATGAAAGTTAGGGACATTATACGCTATAGAACCTCCTACCAGCGTTTCGAGAAGCGATCCGGTTCGTCTATGAAAGTTACGGCCATTATTAGACATAGAATCTTTTAAGAACAAAATCCTTTCGTAACATTTGAAATTCAATCATACATAAGACTTAAGGACCATAGTCCGACCGTATGAAAAATGTCAATATCAAGAAGCAAATAAGAATCGTAACCATGCTCGGGACCTAAGAATGGAGTTACCCCAAGGCACATATCACGTCATATCTTACTTACGTCTAAGACATGCCAAAGAAGGAAAGAGTAAGTTTTACATGCCTCGTCCGCTTTCTAAGCTATTCCGAACTTAAGTCCCGGCTTCTCAAAATCTACAATATCGTCGTTAGACCCCAAGCATTAGTCATAAGCACTTAGTAATCCAATTCCAAACTAGCACTTTATCTACGTAAATTTAAGCATTTTCTCAAAATTCAATAACCCCGAGAATTCAACTCGCCAAATCTTCAACAACAACACCAACAACTATATTAACAACATCAACAATCAATTTCAAACGCATTCTTACATTAATAACTCTTTCTACATAATTCGACGACATTCCATTACATTCAATTCAACTACATAATTTCAAGCTAACATCAATCTTCACAAGTTCAAGTACTAATCCAAGATCATTAAATCAAGATTCAAGAACATTTCAAACAATCCGCACAATGATCAAACAACCCAATCAATATACTACTTCAATCGAAACCTCCATTTCCAATAGAAACAAACAACAACACATTTCTTTCTTCAAATTCATCAACTACACCAACAATTCACACGCTACAACATTATTCTCATAATATTCAAGAAACTATATTAAAATCACATTATCTCCCAAATCAGCCCACACGATTATAACTTCAACTTGGATCATTAAACCTTCATTTTACATCATAGAATCCACAACAAACAACAATCAAAATACTACATAAAATTAGTTCACCATGTTCTACCAAAAATTCCCACACGGCCAAGCTTCAACATACATAATTTCATGAATTTCATTCTTTTCCACCTACTACAACACATTCAAACCATCCATAACACATGTAAAAGAAGATTGAACCTTACCTCTTCCACTTAGCTCTTCACTTGGCTAGGGTTGTGTTTTGCAAGAAAGAAGAGTTTGCTTGCTCCAACAACTACCCCATGTTAATAAGGACCTTCCAATTGGTAGAAAAGCTAGAAGAAATTTATTTTTTGATCACAATTTTTTTGGACACCAATTTCGGCCAAGCCATGGCCGAATGTCTCCATCTTTTCTTTTCTCCAAGCTTCTTGAATTTTCTAAGTATGGAAAGATGAATTGTCTTGCTTTGTCATGACCTATACATATATATATATACTTAGCCTCCACAAATACAAGGTGCACACATGTACACCTCATGGCTTAAAACAATTGGCTAGCCATGTGTGGGTCCCACATGACCCCACGGCCACATGGCCATTTGTGGCTATTTCATGAAAAAAAAAATTCCAACCTTTGGCCCCTAATTTTTCTTATTCCAAATTTACCCTTAATACTCCATACCAATGAAAAGATGAATGTCACGCCCCCAATTTTCGAGGGACGTGATGGGCACCCGACCTCGATTTAAGGCCGAGCGAACCCGCAGACCTTTATCGCACACAATTTTTTTTTCTTAAATCATACCAAGATATAATACATACTAAATCAAATAAACTCTGTAATCTGACAAAATTTATACGTAATACACGGCGTCGGCTGATGAAGCCGCCCACACAACTGACATTCTATACCCACACCACTGTCTGCAAAGTCTCTAGTACCATCCATAAGACATAACGTACATACTCACTCGGCCACAGTTGCTCCGTAAGGAATTGGAGCTCACCAACCTCACTCGGGGACATCTTCTACTCATCTCGTGGGGTACTGCGCGCATTAAACGCACCCCGAAGATGGGGGTCAAGACGGAAAATGTCGAGTATGTAAAGCCAGAAAAACTATAAACAAAGCATAATCAAAACTAACGTACAGAAATAGGACTGACAGAACCGTAATCGGACTCAAGAATATTGCATCGTATTGCATGTGACCTTAGTCGTAAACATAACTGCAGAGGTATATCGGACAGAGACGTAGACAGAGTCGGAGGTGCAGAAGGCATACCGGACGGAATCAGAATCGGACGTACAGAAATACATCAACGGACTCGTACGTGCTGGATAAACCCGTAGTCTGCGTACATACGTAGTACGTCGGATGTATTCGTGAAACGGAAAGCGGATGTGCAAAGGTATACGTACGTAACCGTAATCGAATCGGGGTGCGGGCGAACATAATGTCGGATCGCGCATCGTGCGTAACATGCGAGTAATGCCGTAGACATATCATACGTACGCATAGACCACGCGGTACGTACGTAATGCGTCACAAATCGTGTTCATATGCGAACGAACATACGTGAGTACCGAAACATCATACCCATGCGTATACGTATCCCGCCTTTTTGAGGGACGCGGTAACAGAGTCAGAGTCATTTATCAAATATGCATATAATCAGAACGCCGTAGCGCACATATCGAACCCGCCCTCCGCCGAGGGGCGCGTGCGGGGAATCCCGCCTCAGTACCGGGGACGCGGAACGTACGGATCAAATGCCATCCTCGGCCACCACCCCATAACATCACATCATAATATAATATCATAAACAGAGCCCGCCCGCCTATGCGAGGGACGCGGTGAACAACGTGCGTAGAGGTGCACGATAATAGCATCCGGCCCGGACGGTGCAGCCGGACAGATTGCACGGTGCAACGTAATGCGCACGATAACATATCGAAACCTGCCCGGATGCGATTGAAAGATACATTGAGCCTTGCACGAGCAGAGAGTGCGTAAACATATGTATATAAATCAAGACTCGACAAACGAATATTCTTACCGATATTCGAGGCTCAGAAGCAAATTTCAGATCAATCCTTACCGGACGTTGCAATTATCGTGTCGAACGCCAGGACGTATCAGATCGTGTGGTCAAAGCATATCATATCAAACGGACTTCCCAACGCAAAAATCCGAGATCATTTACAAGTAAGGAACGTTTAATCATACGTAACTTTCGGGGGGATCGGCGATAAACATACCGTATACCATACGTACGCACATATGGAGGGGTCGGAAATCGGGCCCACTTCGATCCAGTAATTGAGATAACATACCGTTAGGAATGTTCGTACTACGTAACTCTTTAGTTACAGAACCTCCTTGTACTTACTCATTTATCAAACATACACAAATTTTAGTGATACTAACATGCTTACATATGACATAAGTCGAATCATAAACAGCATTTTAAATCGGGATTTGAATTACCCCAAGTACACATTATATCACAACTTATTAGCTCTAGGACATGCCATAAAAGAAAAGTAAGCCTCACATACCGCGCCGCCTTTACTAGTTATACTTGTTCATCCCAACTTGCTTATCTACATTCAAAAGGACCCATATGATCATTAGATTCATTAACTTGTGTTCGCCTTAATTTTTCATGCAAGTTCACTTATAAGCTACCGAAATTTCGGCTAAGTAAAGATTTCCTCTGTAAATATGACATCCCCGAGACTCTCACTCGGCCAACTTTAATCAGCAACCATTCGGGAATTCAACCCGGCCAAACTATCATCAATAATGCCAATATTCAACCCAAAATACATTCTAACATTCCCAATTTTTTTTTACAATTCCATGACACACTACTTACATTCAATTTAATTCCAATGCTCACATATTCATTACTAATCCGCAACCATTTACACACGATTTAAGAACATTCCAAGCAATCCACACAATATTCAAACAATTCATTTACTACACCATTTTACCACAACTTACCAAATATGATCATTTTCTGCCACAACCATAACACATACACTTTGATGAATTCTCATCCATTTCTTGACATTACAACAACAAACAACACACTACATAAATTCATCCATTCTTTCCATACCAACCAGCCACCATTCGGCCACACCACAATTCACACAACTTCACACATTTCATCTATTTTAACATTACATAATCCATAACATAACAATCAAATTACTACATAGACTTAATTCCTTACTCTATTCCATACAACATGCTCACGGCTACAACACCAACATGCACGCTCAATACCACATCAATATTTCCATGAATTTCATTAGTTTCAACACATTACAACAACACAAAACATACTAAATACGATTAATTCACCATCTTTACACACTACATACACCACGGCTACACCTCACATACACACATATTTTTACATATTTCGTCCCTTTCTACTCTCTACAATACTCACAATCATCCATAACACATGAAAGAGAATTGAACTCATACCTTTTTCTTTCACTTCTTCCACTGGCTAAGGGTGTCCATAGCAACAACGGAGGAACTTCTTATTCCAACAACCATTCCATATCGACGAGGGCCTTCCGATTAGCATGAAAACATAAAGAAACAAATTTTTCGGGATCAAATTGGAGGGGCTGGTTTCGGCCAGCCCCCTTGGCCGTGCTTCTCCTCCTTTTTTTTTTTTTTCTCTTGCTTTCTTTCTTATATATATATATATCTATATATATATATATATATATATATATATATATATATATATATATATATACGTGAGCGAGGCACATGCCACCTCTCTAGAATTTTCCTTTTCTTTCTCCCTTTTCTTTTCTAGAGTTTTCTTCATTTCTCCTTTCATGACTTCTTTTTTTTTTCTTTCTAGAATTGGTGTGAAATTACCTTCTTGCCCCTAGCCTTTTTACAAAATTACCATAATGCCATTTTGCAAATTTTTGCCCTCGGGGCCTTCCCTCAATATTTCCTCACTAATAATATTTTCCAACGACTTACGCATTACAACGGAACCGAAAAATGACCTTGCCCTAAACTTTCCGCCATTGTCTCAAAATATCCGAAAGTGCAAAATGCCCACTTTTGTCACGTATTGATTTCGTGGCCGCGATCGGCGCCCTATTTGGACACCCAAATAGTCTTTCGCATCAAATCATCATAATTTAGCTTAGCTCAAATATCATATTCATCATTATTAAGTGAAGTGAAAATAAATACTATCTTAAGCGGTCGCGCGTACAAGAGTGTCATATCAAAGTCAAAGGCGGCGGAATATACATCGCCGAACATATATGCACATATACAAACATAAGGGCCATTATGGCCCCCATAACAAACGGACCGCGTTCAAATGCAAATCACGAACAAATCGAACATACGTAGGACCCACGACCCACACATATGACTACAGCTCTGCATTTAATCATATCGTAAAACATAGGACGGGACGGGGCCCCGCCGTACCCCAAATAATCAAATATACAAAAGCATAAACATCACCAAGATAGGTACCAACATACGGGCTCCTCGAAAGGAGCATCACGTGCATTGCGAGAATGTGTGGCCTACACTCGCATCACGAACCTTCCAGACCATGCAGATGAAACGCAAATTAAGAAAGGGGTCGGTGACGAAAGATGTACCGAGGCGGTGCTACAAAGAAATCCAAACCATAAATTGAAG
>NW_026725554.1:0-70475 GCF_029784015.1 Lycium ferocissimum
ATTAAAGTCTCGTACGAGGCTAATCAAGTTATAGATTGTAAGGAAAAAACATGGATGGTATAAGTACGGCCCTGGGGAGAGCGTATTATATTCGACTTAAAACGACATTACAATATCTTTAGGTGTTAAGAAAATCTACTATTGGAGGCCCGAGCTTAAACGTATTTACATACCAAGAGAATAAAGGAAAGAATGAAGGACGCCTTAAGGAAATGCTTCTCGCCAATACGAATTGTGATATGTTTAAGTCATGATTTGAATTCCCTATCGGGTAAACGGATGTACCTAGATACGTTAAAGTAATATGTTTTAAAGAATAGTAATAAAGGCAAAGAAAATGGCTGCGAGCTAGGTCTCTAAAGAGTAATGAGGGGATTATCGGACTCAAGAATATTTTGGGTAATAACGATTATCGTAATAGGAATACCAGTGCTTGGTAGTTTGGAAATCTTTGAAGAAAAGAAAGGGGTTCGTGAGATACTAGAGAATAGTCCATGGACCACTAATCACATGAAACCCTAGGAGATACGCCATGAAATTATGTGGATTATCGGCATGAAGTGATGTTTGATCATATTTGTAAAGAATCTTTACTAGAGAAATTATTCCACTCATGATGCGGAATTAGTCACGGTGATTTATGTTCTTGAAAATATGGCGGTATTATTTATATGGAGTCCACGCTGATAATTGTACAGACCATCAGAGTCTCCAGTATATTTTAAGCAAAAAGAAACTAAATTTGCGATAAGGAAAATGGTTTGAATTATTGAGAGATTATGACGTCGATATTCTGTACCAGCCTAGAAAAGCTAAAATTGTGGCAGACGCACTTAGTCACAAACCTATGGGCAAATTGACCAGTGTGCATCCAGAAAAGAGGAATTAGTTCGTGAAATTCATCAGTTAGTTAGCCGTAGAATTCGTTTGGACGATTCTGGAAATATTGGGGGTTTCTGCCCGAGAAGTTGCTGAATCATTGATTATGGAAAAGGAGAAACGGCGTCAGTTCGAGGATCCCATTCTAATACAGAGGTAGGTTATATGTGTCTGACGCTGCAGGGCTGCAGCGACCAATTATGAGCGAAGTACGATACTCGGTATTCTATTCATCTTGGGTTTACTAAAATATACTACGATTTTAGATGTTTGTATGGGTAAGGACGGTATGAAAAGAGAACTTTACGAGTTCGTTGGCCAATTGCCAGCAAGTCAAGATCGGGCATCAAAAGCCCAGCGGATTTCTTCAGGAAATGAAAATTTTAGTTTGGAAATGAGAAACGATTAACATGGACTCTATTATAGGTTTACCGCACTCTGTATGGGTGCGATTTTAATTGGATTATTGTTGATGATTGAATCAACCTTCATTTCCTTCCGATCAGACTACTTATTCGGTACGAGGACTATGCCAGATTGTATATCAAAGAAGTAGCAAGACTTCACGGAGTTCCCGTCTCTATTATAACCGACAGGGGTGCTCAGTTTATAGCTAACTTCTGGAGGTCGTTCCAGGAGGGATTGGGGACTCAGGTAAGTCTTAGCACAACATTCCATCCTCAGTCCGACGGACAATTTTGATCGGACTATTCGAATGATTTGGAAGATATGTTGCGGGTCGTGTTATTGATTTCAAAGATAGTGGAAGTGATCACTGCCGTTAATTGGATTTGCTTATGATAATAATGTGTATCGTTCCAACATCCAGATGGTATCATACGAAGCCTCATGTGGCAGAAAATGTAGAACTCCGATTGGTTGGTTGGATGTGGACGAAACTAAATTAATTGGTCCAGATGTGATCTCATGCGTTGACAAAGTGAAAACCTTGATTCGAGCGACTATTGGTGACCTTTCTGAAATATTTCCAGTAAATGACATTCAGATGATGGAGGAATTGTCTTATGAGAAGCAACCTGTAGCTATTCTGAATTGTCACACAACCTGTGAGGAGGTTGTGTACCAGGGACATACCCTCTGTTAAGGTCTTATAGCTAAATTTTACACCTTTGGACACCTTGGGATTGTTGAGACAAATTAAGGACAATGTAATGTATTGATCTTGTTTGGTATATAAGTTGGTTATGAAAAATTTAGACGTGGAAATATTGGAAAAGACTAAGGGCAAAATGGGAATTTTGAAAATTGATTTCATGGATTAGCAAAAATATGGACAAAATAATTGGGCTTGAAAAATTTAAAAAAAAAAAAATAAGCAAGCCAAGCCCAACCCAAAAGGGGTGGCCGGCCATAGCTTGAAGAAAATGAAAAAAAAAAAATACCCAAGCCCATATAATTTGATCATGTGAGGAAATAATATAAAGGGGCAATTATTCATTAAACCCCTTAGAACTTTCAAGACAAAGAATAGAAGGAGAAAAACAAGAGAAAATAAGAACAACAACAACAAGCCATTCGGCCAAGACAAGGGGAAAATCACCCCTCAAAATATTGTTCCAAAATTATTTTCTTGTTATATTCCTACTAATTCAAGGCTCCTCTACAACTTGGTGTAGTTGTTTTGGAAGATTGAGCATTAGTTTCATCAATCTCACACTTTGGACAAGTGAAGAACCAAGGAGAAAAAGGTAAGAATTAATCCCTTATTATTATGTTATGAAGGTTTGTTTGTGTTGTAGTATATGGAAATATGGAAGTTTGCAAAGTGGGTGTGCATGTGTGCATGTGGCCGTGTATATGTGCTATGTTGTGTAGTTGGGATGAGTTGAATTTCTATGTTGTATTTTAGTTGTGGTTATTGTGGAGTTTGTATTGAAAATGAAAGTTGAATGAAAATTGGATGAAGTTGGAAAATTGCCATGTTGGCCGTGTGGTATATTGGTAATGAATAATGATGGATTTATTTTGTTTAACATGTTAGTTGTGTTGTTGTGATCTTTACAATGTAAATGAAGATTATAGGGGTTAAGTTGGCACGAAAATGGAATGTAGAGAATTATGTCATATTAATGTGATTTTATGATATTAAGATAATGAAGTTGTTTAAGTGTAGATTATTGTTGTTGGTGATGAATTAGTGAGTAGAAAATGTGTTGGGATGGTTTTGTTGCACATATAGGAATTTTGGATGGAATATGGAATTGTTGAATATTGGCTATAAGGCTTGGAATATTCTTGGCTTATGTTTGAATGATCATAAATTAGTATTTGAATATGAAAATATTGATATTGACTTATGAATGCAAAGTTAGATTTGGAGTGGTTGCATTATTTGGAAAAGAAAACTATTTATGTTAGAATGCGTTTCTAGTCGATTGCTGATGTTGTTGGTGTTGTTGTTGGTATGGTTGCTGCTAATTTGGCCGAGTTTAAATCTCGGGGATGTTGAATTTATAGGGGAAATGCTGCCGAAATTTCGGTAGACAATATGAATTTAAGTTGAAATCTTAGAAGCTTGAAACTCATATTTGGTAATTGTGACCAAATTGTAGATTTTGGCGAACTTGAGACTTGATTTTGGAGAGCGTAAGAAGCGGAAAAGGTATGTAAAGCTATCCCTTTCTTCTTTTGGCATGTCCTAGACATACTAGGTTGAGATTTGAGCCTCGGGGGCAATTTGTTCATAGAAATCCGAGTCGATTCTAGGCACTATTCATTCAATGTAATTGAATTATAATTCTTATGTTTTGTTGGAAAACTATCCGAACATCCATAATTTGCACAAATGTGATAGAATCGTTTTGAAATTTACATGGATGACTCCATAGAGTCTAATGTTCGTAATTTGTGTCCGCCACCTCGACTTGACCCGAGGTGGGCCCACTAGTCCCGAGACTCCTTCGTTTGTCTTACTTGATCCACCTTTGTATGATATAAAAGGGGACCTTTGCCTATGATTTAAGGCTCCGTTTGATTTGTTCTATAAGTTATTTGAAAGCTCCTAATATGTGAACGACACTAAATTTTAAAAAAATGGATTTATGAAGTATTTTTCGAAAGTTTGTAAATTTAAAGGCTCATACTTGTGTATACTATTCGATTGACTCGATACTTACTTTGAACCTTCGACTTCAATATATATATGTATATGTGTATTTAATCGTCGAGTCTTGGAATTATTGTGTATATGCATATGGTTTCCGCACTACTCGCTCGTGCCTATTACTATGATATCGTTCGCCGGTTCCGGGCCGGTTTGTGATCGTGCGCACTATGATAAATTCGGAAGTATCTTTGTGTTACGGTTCCGAGACCTCGCCATAGGGCCGGGTTCCGTTTATGGAGTTATCTTTGTGATATGGCTTATGATATGTTTGATGATATGATATGTTGTGTTCGGGGTGTACGGAGATTTGAAACCTTTTGGAGTATGCTGTGTGTGGCACCAGCGTCGGAGTGGTGACCACGTTCCTGAGCCTTATGCATGATCTCTGTTTGCATTATGTACATATGTCTTCGATACGAGTTTGGTATATATTATATTCGGTATTCTCTCTCTCGTACCTTTCACTTCGGTTATGGTTTGGATTTACGTACTTTATGCTTTACATACTCGGTACATCTTTCGTACCGACCCCCTTTCTTCGGGGCTGCGTTTCATGCCCGCAGTACGAGAGGTTCGTGATCCGCCGGTGTAGGCCACACATTTTCGCTATTACGAGTGCTCCTTTTGGTCCGGAGCCCATATGTTGGTACCTATCTTCTCGCGATGTTTATGCTTTTGTATATTTGATTATTTGGGGTACGGCGGGGCCCCGTCCCGTCATATGTTTTCGTTTCGATTTGTAGAGGCTCGTAGTCATATATGTGGGTCATGGGTCATGTGTGTGTTCGTTTGTTTATAATGTGTCTTAATGCGGTCCCGTTGCTACTATGGCCAAAACGGCCCATTTGTCCGTATACGTGTATGTATACGCGATGTATATTCGGCCAAACTATCAGATTTGGATGCGGCCTAAATGGCCCGTACTTTTGTATATGTGTGTATATCTGTTCGGCGATGTGTATTCCGCCGCCCCTTCTGACTATGATATGATGATTTTTTGCACGCGCGACCGCTTAAGATAATATTTGCTTTTAATCTGTTTGAGATAATTAATATGAAAGTTTGAGTTAGATAAAAATATGACGAGTTAGTATGTACGTCTGTTTGGGGTGTCCAAGTAGGACATCAGTCGCGGCCCACGGAGCTGGGTCGTGACAAAAGTGGTATCAGAGCGGTTTGTCCTCGGAATGTCTACGGAGCCGTGTCTCGTAGAGTCTTGTTTATCGGTGTGTTGTGCACCACATCTATAAACAGGAGGCTACAGGACATTTAGGGTGTTACCTTTCTTTGGATCTTAGATCGTGCGATAGAGCCAGCCGTAGGAAACGAATTCCTTTTTACTAACCTTTGATTTCAGCCGAAGGACGGTGTAGACAGAAGACAATGATTGATGATATTGGAAACTATACAGTACAAGGGTAAGCAATGGTATGAAAGATGTATGTTGGGGAAGTCATTTGAAGTATGATTGAAATATAAAGTTGAAGGTTGAAAAGGAAAGTAAATAGGAAATGCTCGTGCCATTTGAATTATGTATGTAAGGTAAGTCTTGATATTTTTATACTTTTACTTGAAATTGTTAGCCTTGTGTGGCTATGCTACGATATGATACGTACATATATATGTTGGCCCCGTGAGGCATTGTTGGTATTTCTCGCGTGCAGGTTTTGGGACAGTAAGAAATACAGAGGAACCTCTGCCCAAATTTTTCCAAAATTATAAAAAGGAAAATGAGATGTACGTTCTTAACATGTCTTGAAAGTCGATACCGATAGAGTAAATCTATTATGTTGGATTAAAAGAGACATCCTCCATGTCATTCGTAAGAAGCACCACCCTTAATTGGGAAATTCTATTTCGAGAAAGTATATATGAGCAGCAAATTTGCAATTTATTTAAACGGACCAAAATACGTTCCGACCACACTTTGCTTTAGAAAAGCCTATGTTGAAGGGCAAAAATGTCCAGCAGTTAAGTTTCACCTTATTGGAAAAATACAAAGCGTATGACAAGTAGTTGGGAATTAAATGGTTCGCTTACCACTCCTATATATATATATATGGAGGTAATTATGTGAATTAAGTACTAAGAAGTTCTGTGATGTTTGTCGGACTTTAGTTACCTTCTGCTAGTGGTTGGAGAGAGCCTTACGAAATATTTTACCGAGTTCCCGACGATTGATTGGAGTCGGAATTTGCGGAATAAAATTTAAACTTGTGGGGCGGTGTAGAATTTGACATATAGACGAAGGTAAGTATTGAGGATTTAGATAAGGGGCGACACAGTAATTATATGGTCAGAAAAGTGAAAGACTCCTCTCTAGATCGGGGTGGGACCCGCTACGAGGACGTTTTGAAAATTGATAAGACCCCGACTTGCCTAAAATTACGTGACAAAGGTCGTGCGGGGCAGTTGATGCGATTATACCGGCTTTAACGCACTTAAATGCATTAAAGTTTTAAGGTTAAGCGTGCTAGGGCCAGAGCAATTCTGGGATGGGTGACCCCCTGGGAAATATACTAAAATTTTCACAAATATAGATATGAGAGACAAATAGGAAATTTGGGGTAATCTAAAGGAAATTAGAGTATGTGGAATGGTTAGCAACTTTATAGAGGTCGCGTGAGTTGCGACGGATTAGATTGGTGAAAAGGAAGAGGAGCAACGCAGCTCTGAAATTAGAGTAAGTTGGAACAAGTGATTGGAAATGTCTTGTAAAAGAAATGACATAAATATATATATATATATATATATATATATATATATATATATATATATATATATGTATGTGTAGGACTCCCCTTTTATGACTATGTCGATCGATGGGTGAACCCTAATAGCTAGTGTTGTAATATATGGAAGATATTAAGTGGACAGAATTTATGAGACAAAGTGAAAGGTGTGGGATAGATGTTACGAGATAAGCGATATTGATTTTGTACAGTTGACATTGGAAAATTCTAATACAACGATATTTGGAAAGAAAAGAGAGTAATTGAATAGAACGAAGGAGATCGAACGTCGAGAAAAGTTGAAAGTAAGAAACGTAATTAAGCGAGCCTCGAAAAGAGCCGACGGGCAAAGTACGAAATTATTTGCAAAAAGGAACTGGAATGTAATAATGCAGGGCAAAGGAAAACCCATGGTATGGAACGATGAATTATGTGAATATCAAAAAATGTGAATATCAAGAAAGCGGAACGACAGATAAGGAACGGGTGTGAAAGAGGGAATAACTTAGCCGAATCTTCCAATGAGGAAGAATATGATTACTAAAAGATAAATTTCTACATTAATTACGTTATTTGAGGACCAGCTATCAGATAAGATTTTGTAATAGGTGATCGAGAGTTTTCATCGCCTCGTGAATTTATTAAAGTCTCGTACGAGGCTAATCAAGTTATAGATTGTAAGGAAAAGACATGGATATGGTATAAGTACAGCCCCTTAAAGGGGGGGGGGGGGGGGGGAGAACGTATTATGTTAGACTTAAAACGGCATTACAATATCTTTAGGTGTTAAGAAAGGAAATCTACTGACTGGAGGCCCGAGCTTAAATGTATTTACATACCAAGAGAATAAAGGGAAAGAATGAAGGACGCCTTAAGGAAATGCTTCTCGCCAATATGAATTGTGATATGTTTATGTTATGATTTGAATCTCCCCTATCGGGTAACTGATGTGTACCTAAGTACGCAGTAATATGTTTTAAAGAATAGTAATAAAGGCAAGAAAATGGCTGCGAGCTAGGTCTCTAAAGAGTAATGGAGAGGATTATCAGACTCAAAGAATATTTTGGGTAATAACGATTATCGTAATAGGAATACCAGTGCTTGGTAGTTTGGAAATCTTTGAAGAAAAGAAAGGGGTTCGTTAGATACTAGAGAATAGTCCATGGACCACTAATCACATGAAACCCGAGGAGATACGCCATGAAATTATGTGGATTATCGGCATGAAGTGGTGTTTGATCATATTTGTAAAGAATCCGCACGAGAGAAATTACTCCACTCATGATCTGGAATTAGTCACGGTGATTTATGTTTTTGAAAATATGGCGGCATTATTTATATGGAGTCCACGCTGATAATTGTACAGACCATCAGAGTCTCCAGTATATTTTAAGCCAAAAAGAAACTGAATTTGCGATAAGGAAAATGGTTTGAATTATTGAGAGATTATGACGTCGATATTCTGTACCACCCTAGAAGAGCTAAAATTGTGGCGACGTTCATAGTCGCAATCTATGGGCAAATTGACCGGTGTGCATCCGAAAAGAAAGGAGGAATTGGTTCGTGAAATTCATCAGTTAGTTAGCTATAGAGTTTGTTTGGACGATTCTGGAAATATTGGGGGTATCTGTCCGAGAAGTTGTTGAATCATCAATTATGGAAAAGGTAAAATAGCGTCAGTTCAAGGATGCCATTCCAATACGGAGAGGTAGTTATTGTGCCAATATCCGCGCCAATAAGTCCAAAATCGAGCATCAAAAGCTCGGCGGAGCTACGAGAACGAAAATTTTATTTGGGTTTACGATTAAAATATATTTTTTAGATGTTTGTATGGGTAAGGTACGATTTTAAAAGAGATTATTGTCAAAGATTGACGAAAGTCAAGATCGGGCATCAAAACTACTTATTTCTTCGAAGAAATGAAAATTTTAGTTTGGAAATGAGAAACGATTAACATGGACTCTATTATAGGTTTACCGCGCACTCTGCGCGGGTGCGATTTTAATTGGATTATTGTTGACAGATTGATGGAATCAGCTCATTTCCTTATAGATCGGGACTACTTATCCTCGGTCCGAGGACTATGCCGATTGTATATAAAGAAGAGCAAGACTTCACGGAGTTCCGTGTCTATTATAACCGACGGGGGTAGTGAAGGTGAACATTTACGGAGGTCGTTCCGGGAGGGATTGGGGACTAATAATAAAGTCTTAGCACAACATTCCATCCTCGAATCGAGACCTTATATGATAGAAAATGCGATCGGACTATTGGTGCGATATGGGTGAAGATATGTTGCGGGTCCGTGTTATTGATTTCAAAGATAGTGGAAGTGATCATTCGGGGATGGTTAATTGGATTTGCTTATGATAATAATAATGTGTATCGTTCCAACATCCAGATGGTATCATACGAAGCCTCATGTGGCAGAAAATGCAGAACTCCGATTGGTTGGTTCGATGTGGACGAAACTAAATTAATTGGTCCAGATGTGATCTCGCAAGCAGTTGACAAAGTGAAACTGATTCGAGAGCGACTATTGGTGACCTTTCTGAAATATTTCCAGTAAATGACATTCAGATGACGGAGGAATTGTCTTATGAGAAGCAACCTGTAGCTATTCTGAATTGTCACACAACCTGTGAGGAGGTTGTGTACCAGGGACATACCCTCTGTTAAGGTCTTATAGCTAAACGATAATGGAGAAGAAATGACCTGGGAAGCAGAGGACAGCATGAAGAAGAAATATCCTCATTTGTTCATTACACCTGCAAGTAAGCTAAATTTTTAGATTTGTTACGTTGATGAATAAGTGATTTATATTTGCTTTCCAACTCCCCCGCTATGCTTATAAGGCCTTATAAGGCTAATCTAACATTCGAGGACGAATGTTCTAAAGGGGGGAGGATGTTATATCCCGTATTTTACACCATTTGGACATTTTGGGATTGTTGAGACAAATTAAGGACAATGTTTGTATTTTTATTTGGTATATAAGTTGGTTATGAAAAATTTAGACGTGGAAATATTGGAAAAGACTAAGGGCAAAATGGGAATTTTGAAAATTGATTTCATGGATTAGCAAAAATATGGACAAAATAATTGGGCTTGAAAATTTTTTTTAAAAAAAATAAGCAAGCCAAGCCCAACCCAAAAGGGGTGGCCGGCCATAGCTTGAAGAAAATGAAAAAAAAAAAAATACCCAAGCCCATATAATTTGATCATGTGAGGAAATAATATAAAGGGGCAATTATTCATTAAACCCCTTAGAACTTTCAAGACAAAGAATAGAAGGAGAAAAAAAGAGAAAATAAGAACAACAACAACAAGCCATTCGGCCAAGACAAGGGGAAAATCACCCCTCAAAATATTGTTCCAAAAATTATTTTCTTGTTATATTCCTACTAATTCAAGGCTCCCTTTACAACTTGGTGTAGTTGTTTTGGAAGATTGAGCATTAGTTTCATCAATTCACACTTTGGACAAGTGAAGAACCAAGGAGAAAAAGGTAAGAATTAATCCCTTATTATTATGTTATGAAGGTTTGTTTGTGTTGTAGTATATGGAAATATGGAAGTTGGAAGTTTGCAAAGTGGGTGTGCATGTGTGCATGTGGCCGTGTATATGTGCTATGTTGTGTAGTTGGGATGAGTTGAATTTCTATGTTGTATTTTAGTTGTGGTTATTGTGGAGTTTGTGTTGAAAATGAAAGTTGAATGAAAATTGGATGAAGTTGGAAAAATTGCCATGTTGGCCGTGTGGTATATTGGTAATGAATAATGATGGATTTATTTTGTTTAACATGTTAGTTGTGTTGTTGTGATCTTTACAATGTAAATGAAGATTATAGGGGTTAAGTTGGCACGAAAATGGAATGTAGAGAATTATGTCATATTAATGTGATTTTATGATATTAAGATAATGAAGTTGTTTAAGTGTAGATTATTGTTGTTGGTGATGAATTAGTGAGTAGAAAATGTGTTGGGATGGTTTTGTTGCACATATAGGAATTTTGGATGGAATATGGAATTGTTGAATATTGGCTATAAGGCTTGGAATATTCTTGGCTTATGTTTGAATGATCATAAATTAGTATTTGAATATGAAAATATTGATATTGACTTATGAATGCAAAGTTAGATTTGGAGTGGTTGCATTATTTGGAAAAGAAAACTATTTATGTTAGAATGCGTTTCTAGTCGATTCTTTGATGTTGTTGGTGTTGTTGTTGGTATGGTTGCTGCTAATTTGGCCGAGTTTAAATCTCGGGGATGTTGAATTTATAGGGGAAATCTTTGCCGAAATTTCGGTAGACAATATGAATTTAAGTTGAAATCTTAGAAGCTTGAAACTCATATTTGGTAATTGTGACCAAATTGTAGATTTTGGCGAACTTGAGACTTGATTTTGGAGACGTATAGAAGGCGGAAAAGGTATGTAAAGCTATCCCTTTCCTTCTTTTGGCATGTCCTAGACATACTAGGTTGAGATTTGAGCCTCGGGGGCAATTCTGTTCATAGAAATCCGAGTCTGATTCTAGGCACTATTCATTCAATGTAATTGAATTATAATTCTTATGTTTTGTTGGAAAACTATCCGAACATCCATAATTTGCACAAATGTGATAGAATCGTTTTGAAATTTACATGGATGACTCCATAGAGTCTAATGTTCGTAATTTGTGTCCGCCACCTCGACTTGACCCGAGGTGGGCCCACTAGTCCCGAGACTTCCTTCGTTTGTCTTACTTGATCCACCTTTGTATGGTATAAAGAGGGGACCTTTGCCTACGCATTTAAGGCTCCGTTTGATTTGTTCTATAAGTTATTTGAAAGCTCCTAGATGTGAACGACACTAATTTTAAAAAAAAATGGCTTATGAAGTATTTTTCGAAAGTTTGTAAATTTAAAGGCTCATACTTGTGTATACTATTCGACGGACTTGATACTTATTTTGAACCTTCGACTTCAATATGTATAATATATGTATATGTGTATTTAATCGTCGAGTCTTGGATTTAATGTGTATATGCATATGGTTTCCGCACTACTCGCTCGTGCCTATTACTATGATATCGTTCGCCGGTTCCGGGCCGGTTTGTGATCGTGCGCACTATGATAAATTCGGCGCAAGATATCTTTGTGTTACGGTTCCGAGACCTCGCCATAGGGCCGGGTTCCGTTTATGGAGTTATCTTTGTGATATGGCTTATGATATGTTTGATGATATGATATGTTGTGTTCGGGGTGTACGGAGATTTGAAACCTTCTCGGAGTATCTTTGTGTGTGGCACCAGCGTCGGAGTGGTGACCACGTTCCTGAGCCTTATGCATGATCTCTGTTTGCATTATGTACATATGCCTTCAGTGCAGTTTGGTATATATTGATCTGGTATTCTCTCTCTGTACCTTTCACTTCAGTTATGGTTTGGATTTCTGTACTTTATGCTTTACATACTCAGTACATCTTTCGTACCCCCCCCGACCCCCTTTCTTCGGGGGCGCGTTTCATGCCCGCAGTACGGAGAGGTTCGTGATCCGCGGTGTAGGCCACACGTTCGCTATTACGAGTGCTCCTTTTGGTCGGAGCCCATATGTTGGTACCTATCTTCTCGCGATGTTTATGCTTTTGTATATTTGATTATTTGGGGTACGGCGGGGCCCCGTCCCGTCATATGTTTTCGTTTCGATTTGTAGAGGCCGTAGTCATATATGTGGGTCATGGGTCATGTGTGTGTTCGTTTGTTTATAATCCGTGTCTTCTTCCCGTTTGGTCCCGTTTGCTACTATGGCCAAAACGGCCCATTTGTTTGTATACGTGTGTATATACGTTCGGCGATGTATATTCCGCCCCAACTATGATATGATGATTTTTTGGATGCGGCTTAAGATAAATGGCCCGTACTTTTGTATATGTGTGTATATATTCAAATAGGACATGTGTATTCCGCCGACCCCTTCCGACTATGATATGATGATTTTTTGCACGCGACGACCGCTTAAGATAATATTTGCTTTTAATCTGTTAACACCTAATTTTTTTGAGATAATTAATATGAAAGTCCCTCAAAAATAAATAAAATAATTTGAGTTAGATAAAAATATGATTTTAATTTGATTAAAGTAATAAGTTGTTTAGAAATTAATTGGCATTTTATAACATTTATAAAGTACTTATTTGATTTAATCAAGACGAAAGGGAATTTTTGTTTTAAAATAATAATAATTTAATTATTGAAATTGTCAAAATTAGTAAATACTTTATTCCCTTTAATCCATGGATTTTGAGTAATTTAAATAATTGACCATTTCACCCTTTAATCTTTAATTTTTTGCATGATTGTATGTTATTTCAAATTAATGTATAATTATCTATAAATATTAGGCTTAAGTAACTAAAACGCCCCCAAACTTGGCACGAATTACAACTTTCGTCCCCAAACTATTGCTACACTTCAAGACACCCCTAGACTTGGAAAAATGGGTTTTAATTAATCCCTGAGCTCATGACCCAGAGTGAGTGTAGTCACTCGTAGGTCCAGCTAGATTAAAACGCTTATGTGGCCATCCACGTGTAATATATTTATGCCACATAATAAATGGCAACTAGAATCGGGTAAATAACCCGAACCGACCCTACCCGACCCGACCCGACCCACGTTTAATTAAACCCCCCTTCAGTCTCTAGAAGCCTCCATTTGAACCAACACGCTAAAAAACTCTCCGTCTCCCTTTGATTTCTATGGAAATTTTAGGGTTCTAGTCTACAATTCTCGCTAAAAACTAGTTGTTAGGGTCACATTGTGTCGATTCTTGGGTATATTAAGTGTGGGTGGGTGGGTTCAAGTTCATCGATTAGTGTTCGTTGCAGCTGTTTTGGTGGGTTTCTTTTGGTCAATCATTTTATCTGCTCCAATCGATCGTGGTTTCAGTTGTCTTCTTCAAAGGTTAGTGATTTCAACCTCTGTTTTTTTATTAGGGTTTCTTAAAGTCTATTAGGGTTCTGATTAAGGTTTCTTCAAACATGTTTGTCTTCTGAAATGCTTGATAATGCTTCTAGTTACAAAGAACATGAGTTTATGGCTACTGAAATTCATCGTTAAAGACTTGATTTTGTGCATACATGTCTTTTGGTATTTATTTAATTACCTAAAAAATTAGGGGCTTTTTTATTTTTATTTTATTTGTCCTATGATAGCACATGCTTATGTATTCTTGTAAAAACATAAATCTTTTAGGGCTTTTCTGATTTGTATGTTTAGATTTTTCTGTAATAATTGAAAATTTTAGGGTGTTTTGGTTATATTGAAGTTAGGTGAGGATTATTCTATGTAAAGGTGATGTCTTTTTCTGTATGCAACCATTTTTTTTTATTTTTTTGTTTTCTCTTACTTTTCATTTTCTGTGATTTATTGTTAATGTTTAGGCTAGCCTAATGTTTATGGTAATTAGTATAAGTTATAGATGTAATTCATTGTTTGGCTGAGTTTTTGAACTGTTAAAACCTCATTAGGTTGAGGAATGACTACTAAGTACTTTCATTTTAGATGGAAAATTGGTGGTATATTGGTGAGTAAAGTGGGGCCTACTTTTGTTGGGGGTAGGACAGAACATTCTTTTAACATTGATTTTGATCATTTGTCTATTCCTGAGCTAGTAGATCTTGCTAAAGAATTTGGGGTGATTAATTTAGGGACCACTTATATTGCACCTAAGGGGGGTGCTTTGGTAAAATTAACATCAGACAGGGATTTATTAGACCTAGGAGTACTATTGAATGATGGGGATATAATTGAGATTTATGTGTGCAACGACTCTTCTTTTAAGGATGTGGGGCCTGTCAGCCAGCATGTGATTGGTGGGGCTGGTGATAATTTATCAAAGCCAAGTGGGGATAGGGAATCTACTAGTCTATTTATTCCCTCTCCACCATTAGTTAATACAACACCAACTACAAGTCTAGATCTAGAAAATCCTTCTTCTCCAAACTGTGTTGAAGGGGCTGAAGCAAATACTAGTGGTGCTTTTGCTAGTAGTGATTTTGCTGCTGAGAATCCCACTGGTGATGTAGACAATTCTGAGGAAGAAGATGCAGTAAATGGGTCTGATTGACGTACGATAATTATGGGAGTGATGTTCATGAAGAACTTAGGGTGGTGAGAGAAGATTTAAGAGAATACAAAACAAACAAAGCTACTAGGGCTGCTAAGGATAGACTAGATGGGTTTTTAGGTGATGCTGGAGTGGATGAAGGTTATGAAGACATTGATAGAGTGAGAACAAGTCTAAGGGGTTATTTGGGAGGTGATGATGATGAGCCATATTATGACTCATCAGATGTAGATAGTTTTGCTTCTGAATCTAAGGATAAAGATGTTAGTGATGATGAACAGCTTGAAGGAGGGACTGAATTGAGGGCAAGAAGAAAGACAAATAGGGTTGTGTATGATCCAGATTGTGAGAAAGTCATTTGGCAGGTTGGTCTAGTATTTCAAAATGTCAGAATTCAGAGAAGCTTTGACCAAATATGCTCTGAAGAAAGGTGTCCAACTGGACAAGAAGAAGAATGACACAAGAAGGGTTAGGGTGAAGTGCAATGAAGGTTTTCCTTGGATGATATATGCTAGCAGGGAAAGTAGGAGTACAAACTTCACAGTCAAGACCTACAATGCTAGACACAAATGCCATAGGACCAACATCAACTTCTTTTGCAATTCTAAATTTTTGTCCAAGCATTATAAGGAGAGAATCATTTCCCAACCTACAATTAAAGGGTGGGAAATACAAGACTTGGTTAGGAAAGATTTTGGTATATATGTTGGGAAATCTGTCTGTTTGAAAACAAGGAAGATTGTTTTGAGAGAAGTCATGGGAGATCATATTCTTTGTATTGCTAAGTTTAGTAGACTCTTTGACTACAGGAATGTCTTTGCTACAAACTAATCTTGGCAGCACATGTGTTGTGAATATAATAGATATGGAAGATGGTAAAAAAGAATTCAAAAATTTCTATATTTTTTTCGCTGCAATGAAATTGGGGTTCATGGGAGATTGTAGGCGGTATATAGGCCTAGATGGTTATTTTTACGAAGGGTATTTGCAAGGGCCAGTTACTTGTGTGATTGCTAAAGATGGAAACAATCAAATGTTTCCAATAGTATGGTTATTCTTTGGGCCGAGACAAAGGATACATGGAGATGGTTTATGAGAATCCTCTAGGATGACTTGCAACTTGGAGATGGGACTGAGGTCACTATAATTAGTGACATGCAAAAGGTACCTTTTTTTCATTATTTGTTTTCTGTTTAGGCATTATGTTCGATTTTCTGATTCTGCTATGTTTTTACAGGGTTCGGTTAGAGCTGCTGAAGAAGTATTTCCTGCTTTTAAGCATAGAATGTGTGCTAGACACATTCTGTCTAACTGGGCCCAAAATTGGAGAGGTATTGAGAGGAGGAAAAAATTCTGGAAGCGTGTTAGGTTAACATTTGAGCGGACTGAAAAATATTTGAATGAGTTAGATCAGTTGGGTTAGGGTATTGTTGAAGACCTTATTTCATACAACAAAGAAAGGTTGTGCAAAGTGTATTTCAAAGAATTTTCAAAATGTGATAGTGTGGACAACAACATGTCAGAATCTTTTAATGCTTGGATACTGTCAGCTAGACACGAGACAATTGTGTTAATGTTAGAAGAAATTAAAATCAAGGTGATGAATAGGATAGCTAAGATAAGGGCATTTTCTGAAACTTGGGTTGATGGGATATCACCAGTGGCATTGAAAGTGTTCAATGCTAATGTTGAGAGGTCAATGAACTGTACACTTCACTGGAATGGAGACTGTGGCTTTGAAATCAAAGAGAGGTTAGGTACTCATATTGTTCAACTGGCAAGGGCATATTGCAGCTCAGGTCATGGCAACTAAAAGGTATCCCTTGTGCACATGCCATAGCAGCTATGCACTATAGGAGAATTGATCCAAGTGAGAATCTTTGTACATTGGCACAGACAAGAGACCTATTTAAGGGCTTATTCTCACTTCATACAGCCTGTTCCAAGCATGATTATGTGGCTAGACAGTAAAAACCCAAAGATAGAGCCTCCAGAAGTAAAAAAAAAAAAAAATGCCTAGCAGGCCAAGAAGGTGCAGAAGAAAGAAGATAGGAGAAGTGAGAAGGGCTGGAAAGTTGACAAAAAGATGGATAGCCATGACATACTCTGGTTGCAAGTCTAGTACATATTTAATAAGAAGTTTTCCTTTAAGGCCTCCAACTGCATCAGCAACAACTTCTGCCCCTTCTAGGAGGAAATACTCAAGGCCACCAATAGCATCAGCAACTTCTAAGAGCAAATACTCAAGGCCACCAACTACTGATGCAACTTCCAAGAGGAAATACTCAAGGCCACCATAAGCTGATGCACCAACAGCAGCTAGAGCAAAAGCAGCAGGATCAACAAGAGCACCAAATGCACGAGCAACTGCTCCTCCAACTACACCAGCAACTGCTCCACCAACTGCTCCAGTAACTACTCCACCAACTGCTCCACCAACTGCACCAGCAACTTCCAAGAGGAAATACATAAAGCCACCAGTCCCTCCAAGGCCTAAATCAACTACAAAGGTAACTGTAATATACATTGCTTTACTTACTATTAACTAGTCAAATATTAACTTGTTATCTGTTAGGTTAATGCTTCCCAGCAGTCATCAACTGGAAGTACAAGAAAAAGTAGTGTTCATGACACTCAAGATGCATCTACAAGCATGGAAGGGGGCAGGACTAAGTACAAGAGGCCAGGAGTTGTTGGACAGGGTGTATTTGTGTCTGAGTCTAGATACAAATGTGTTAATGTAAGTGTTTCTCAATCACCTAAGTTACTGTTATTATTTTTGGCCACTTTATGACACTAACCAATTTAAATTGCAGCAAGGAATGCCTAGGAGCAGGTTGGTGTCCATGCCTAAGGCAATGAATTCAGCCTTGGTCACAGGTGATATTGGATACAAACCCAGCAAAGGATTGAAGTGGAAAGGAACAAAAGCAGTTACACAAAGACAACTCCAAGTGCAAAGTGCTAATCATAGAATCCAAATAAGATCAAAGGCTCTTGGAGTTCAAACAAGATCAAGAAAAAGAAAATCTCCAATGAAGAAGTAGTCTGATATTTCTATGCTTAAGCTATCTATTTTTTATGAAACTTGGATATGTAAGCAAACAATGTAGCTTGGTAGTTTTTGTTGACAGTTAGTGCTCTTTTTGTCCAATTATGTTGCATATGACAATGACCTTGATTTGGTATTAAATGGTATTGGTTTATTGTCCAGATTTTCATTGAAATGGTACTTGGTATTTTATGTCAAGGTTTTGCATTGAATGGTAGTTGATATTTCTACCAGATTTTGACGTGAAATGGTACTGGTTACTGGTTTATTATCCATATTTTGCATTGAATGTTAGTTGGTGTTTTGTTCAGGTTTGCATTGAAATGGTCAATGCTTATTGTCCAGATTTGCATTGAATGGTAGTTGCTATTTTCTGTCCAGATTTTCCATTGAATGTTGGTTGGTGTTTTGTCCAGGTTTGCATTGAAATGGTCAATGGTTATTGTCCAGATTTTTCATCCCAGATTTTGATAGTGTCCATATGGTATAAATGTTGTTGGTTAGCATGTTGAATAGGCTAACCATTACTAACCAGATGGTATAACATATTGCTTAACAAAGTCATCATAATCATATTCAATATGCTAACCAAAATTAGATTACATTGTTAATCATCTAAATAGAACTTCACTTCAACATAATTAGTACCACAACCATTGTTAATCATCTAAGTACAACTTCACTTCAACCTAATTAGTACTACTACCAGAACCAAGATAAAACATCAAATTAAATAGGACACTAATGCTAGACAAATCTTCAATGTTCTTGACCACTTCAACTCTTGCTCATATTTGTTTTTCTTCTTCAACAAACCCCAAATAACAATATTAGCTTGCTCCAGAAATGGTGGTTCATACCAATCGAAAAATTTGCAAGAACTTCGACCTTTCACCTATAAAAAGTGAACGAAAATTAGTGACAAACCCGGTAAAATTAGATGTAAATCAGAGACTAGATTAAACAAACCCAGCAAAATCATACTAAAATTGAGATACTAAAAATAAAAATTACATACCTTGTAATTTTGACAACCCCAAAATTTCCTTCCCAGATTGTCATCGGACCATGAAATCCTCACCACCGCCAGAAATCCACATCTACAAACTCTAGTTATGAGTATAATTGAGAGAGAAACTTACAATAGAGAGAAACTTTAACAATTAGAAAAGAAAGAGAACAAAAAAACTTGAATTTCAAGTTGTGGTGTATTTTAATGGGGGAGGGGTTAAATAAGAAGAAGGGGCTGATGTTACCCGTTGGAAGTCAAAGAAATATAAAGGCAAATGTGAAAATTGGATTTGTTACCATTTTTATGCTGATGTGGCACCTCTCACGCGCCTCTTGGCGTGTGACTACACTCACTATGCCATATGGCAGCTCAGGGATTAATTGAAACCCATTTTGCCAAGTCTAGGGGTGTCTTGAAGTGCAACAATAGTTTGGGGACGAAAGTTGCAATTCGTGCCAAGTTCAGGGGCGTTTTAGTTACTTAAGCCTAAATATTTTAATTAGTTAATTAAGTGGTCCTTATTGCAAATTGAGGTTTAAATTATTCTGTTATGGCCACAATTAATTTGACCAATTCATGGTTCAAGGAAATTGGGTTAATTTTGTAAAATTAGCCTTTTAATGGCCTTGATTTAAATAACCAAATTCATTGGTTTAAAATAATCAAGGTCATTAATGCAATTTAATTTTTAAACCTGCTAATTAGGCCAAATATGGTCATAATTGAAATGACCAACTAAATTGAAATCAATTAAGGCCAAAATTTGGCCATAATTGAAACGATTAGTTGGATCAGAATACATTATGGGCCCTGTTCGCAATTTTGGGCCCATTGACATAATTTGGCCCATTTTTTAAAACTATTTTTATGAAATAAATAAATAAATAGGTCCTAAATTTATCCATAATTAAGATATTACTAATTTTAATCCTTTAATTACATATATACGTATACTAGGTATACATATAGATATACCAGGTATACATATATATGTATACCAATTAAAAAGGGCCTATTTTATTTTCTTTAAAATCTGGACCGAGTCCAATCCAAACCAGGCTGATACGCGGCCCAGATCGTTCAAAGCATTAAAGGGGTATATCCCCACTTTTCTTTTTCATTTGCCCCTTTTTCAGAAAAAACCCTCCCCTCCCCTTTCTCTCTCTTCCTCTTTCTTGATAAAAACCCTAGCGCCGCCTGCAAAATCTTCTTCTCTCTCATCTAAAAATGGAAGGGTTACAGTGTGTTGTAAGATATGCAGTGTTGCAACATCATTTTTGTGTAAGAAATTAATGTCGAGTTTGTATTTACTCGAATCTTGCCCGAATCGGTAAAGAAACTTTATTCTTTTTCTTTTCTTTGAAGTTACTTAGTCAAAAATGGATTATTATGGTTAATTTTGTTGTATGATGTTGTACCTTGCTGAAATTTTATTGGTTGGGTTTGAAAAGGTCGGATCGAACTGAGTAAGGTTCAGATCTGACCATCCATATGCTTGAGAGGCCATGTGAGACGTACATATGGTCTTAAAGCTTATTTTTTCTGAAAACGGATTTGTCCCACATCGATGGTTTTTGGAGTTTGGATGATTTTTGGGGTTCTATAAATAGAACCTCAACCCCTTTGCAAAAAAAAGTTGGAAAAAGGTTTTTTTTTCCGAAAGAAAGTTTGAGTCTCAAAGTCAAAAAATTAAAAGGAGTTTTTTTTTTTCAGAGTTAGAAAAAATTGGAGAATTTCAAAGAAAGGACCAAAATCTCGAATTTTTAAGACTCTATTAGTAAAATTTTAAGACTGCACTATTGTGAGGTCTTTATGAGTTGAAAATTTTTACTTCTTTCCTTTTGTTCGAGTCTGTCTGGCTAAGTTGTGGGTTTTGGAAGCACCCAAGGCTTTCAAATTCATTTTTTATCAGGACTGCACCATAAAGGTAATGTTCTATCCTGTTTATTTATTTTGGTATTGTTTAGTATTAGTCTGAATGTCAATAACTTATTAATGTTGATTAGTTGCTATTTTGCCTGTGGTTTAGTTGAGTTTACGTATTAATTAGGCATTGATTAAGATATAGATGTGGAGGTTGTCCCTCTTTATTTTTAGCCATGTCTGACATTAATAAGTGGTCTTGTAAGTAGACTGAATGTGTATGCCTAAATAATGCAATGATTGTTTAAATATGTGGAATAGATTTCATATATTCTGCTAGATATTGAAGGTCCTTACTTTTGTTGAGGATGTGGTCACCTAAGTCAAGACACTAGTTTGATGAACTTTTAAGCTAACATTAATCCTGTTGAATGTAGTAGAACATCAAAAGGCTGTGATATCTATTAGAAGTATTTGAAGCATTTGTCTTTGTTTCATAAGAATCTGACTTTTGTTTTTTTTTATCTCCTCTTTCCTAAATTTGTTCTTGTGTGGGCCTGCATACTTGTTTGATGTTAACTAAGTGACATGAGCTATGACTGGAATAAAACTTGGGAAGGATCATTATTACACCTCGGAAAAATTTCTCGTTAGCATACAGTGAATAGACTAACGAAGGGCATGACGTATACGATGTTTTGATAAGTAAGAAATAGCATTTGATGACCCTAGTCGAGATTTCAAAGACATTTAAGGTAAGGGAAGAAAGTTGTTAAGGAAAGCAAGTTATATGTTGTGTGTCGGGCAAGATTTACGAGTATTGAATTAATAAGAGTTTAATGACGTTTTGGAGAAGAGTTATAACGACCCTTAGACTGTTGATGAAGTGTTAAACAAGTGTTAAGAAGGTTCCATAAGAATCGGAGATCAAACGAAGTGACCAGAACAAGATCGACGAATAGATGAGTTATACGGACGATTATACGGTCCGTATAATAGTCCGCAGAATCGTCACAGTGAAGGTCCCTCACTAGTGGGATTATACGGTCACTTATACCGACCGTATAATGTGTTTTATAATGGTCACAGAAGCGAGATGTTGGAAGGGTGGTTTCACGATCACTTATATGGACCGTATAAGTTTATACGGACCGTATAAGTGTCCGTATAATTGCCCGACGGATCAGATTTTAAGTTATTAAAAAGGAGACCCAAGTTCATTAATTCATTTCATTTTCACACCACTTCTCTCTAGAACACTCTAGAACTCTCTCCACTCTTCATCCACAAGAACCCAAGAGAAATTGATGATCAACTTCATCAAACCAACAAAACCAAGTGTATGCAACACATTAAAGTTCATCTAAGCCAAGAAATCCCAGTGGAAGTGAACTAGGGTTTTGGTGCAAGAAGAGTATTTCCACTCAAGGCTTGTTCCTACACTATCTAAGGTAAGTTTTATGGTATTTTCATGATGTTTGAGGTATTGAAAAGTTAAAACACTTGGATTGTAGAAGGATATAGAAAATGGGTCATGAATGTGGGAATAGTGTCACTCTTGAGTAGTAGTTTGGAGTGAATCATGAATATGGATATGTTGTGATTGTAAGTAGATTATGAATGACATTTAGAACATGGAATGAGCATTATACATGAGAGAGCGTAATAGTGAATTATGGGGAAATTGAAGTGAAATTGTGAAATGTGGATATTGTAGATAAATGATGATTGTTATTTACAATATTATGAATGATGTTATGGATGTTTGGGAGTTGATATGGAATATGAGGAAAGTTGTATAAAGAAAGAAAATGTTGCCCAATTTTCTCTAGCTTTAGTAAGCACGTTCTTATAATCGCTTAGCTAATGTTATGCGAATTCTCTTGAAGATAGAAACGCGGGCATTGAAGGAGAACAAGCAAGCGATAGATTAGTTAAACGAAAAAGGTATGTGAGACTAGTCCTTTCTTTCTAAGGCATGAAATCTTATGGCATGATTTTCCTCTTTCTTCAAGAATTTCCTACATTCCGGAAAAGCTAAGAGTCTATGTTCATAAATAGCCATATGAGATAAGAGATACCTTATGAGTACGATAACGATTATGATGAGCTTAAGTCTAAAGATTCTAGAGTCCATGATATGATGTTCCTATAAAGCTAATGATGCTATCTATAATCCATTGAAGTTTTTTATTATATACACTCACCTTATATGCTAATTCCTTCAAGATGAGGCAGAATGTTTATGAATGCTCCATAATGGAACCGGGGTTCACGACCTTATATCACCCCGATAAAGTATAGTTGTCTTTGAGTTTCTATGCATGCATTATGATAAGTATATGATGATGATGTTACACCGCGCCTATATGGCCGGGCAGTCACCGCTAAGGCGGGCAGCGTATACACCATGTCTAGATGGCATGGGCAGACACCACTAGTGGGCGGCATGAGATGGTACCCCGGATGCGGGAGGCCTGGACGCAGGCTAATGCTAATGATTATCACACCGTACCTATATGGACGGGCAGCTTATACATATGTGCATACATGATATGATGATGATTATGAAGTAAGCCAACATGCATTATTTCTTTTATAATTGACAGTCAGTTATAGATTGCTCCTCATTTGATGCTTCCTTATTTCATTGACATATTATTATTGGTGATGCCTTACATACTCAGTACAATGTTCGTACTAATGTCCGTTTTCTTTGGACGCTGTGTTCATGCCCACAGGTAAACAGGGAGGTGATCCAGACTCGTAGGAGCTATTAGCTGATCTGAAAGCACTCCATTGTCCCAGAGGTGCCATTGATTATTCTTTTGTGTACAAATATGTTTTGGGCATGGCGGGGTCCTATCCCACCTATATGTCTAGTACTCTAGTAGAGGCTCGTAGATGCGTAGTTGTGGGTAGTATGGTCTCACAATTTCTCATTGTATGTATGTATATATATATTATTTTGATAGCCGAAGGGCTTATGCATATAAAGTGAATATGTTTCAAATGAAAATAACTTTTCTATGATTATGAGCATAAGAAATATGAATGAATGCAGGATGATTAATAGAATGAGTGGTGCTCGGTGGTTAGCCCCGGGTACCCGTCATGGCCCTAGTCAGGTCGTGACAATCCCGATCAGGTTAAGACAGAAGTTAGGGGAACTAGGCATGTCTATAAGAAATCTGTGACAATTGGATAAGGCATTTAGAGTTAAATTTGCTTGCACTTGTGTGGGTCTGAGCCTCCCCAGGTCTGCTTGAATGTGCTTAAGTTAGTCAAGTAATTCTAAATGGTTATATGTTGTGCACTAAAGGGTAATTTTAAAGAAAGTGATGTTCTAGAGTAGGATAAGGAAGTTTAAAATGAAGTTGAAATTCAAGATCACTAATAAGATAATAGGGTGTCCAAAGGTCCATTAGGAGTTAATGAAAGTCAATAAAAACTGTTGAGATTGTTTTAAAATAAAAAGGGGAATACCATATGCTATTAGCAGGACTAAGTGTCATGTTTGGTTTCATTTGAATAGAATTGAAACTGTGCATTCATATTATCAGACTTTCTCTCTTATCTGGTTCATGTCTGAATTTTCAAAAGAAGTTTGAGATAGCTTTAAAAGATGATTTGAGGCTTGATGTACCTTTTAACTGTCTAAAAAATAATTGATCAACTGGAGATGGAACTATTTTGAACCTGGAGTTTAGTATTCAATCTGATTCTTTAAACTCTTAAGTGATTTAATTATTCAAACTTTCTTATGTGTTAATGGCTAGAGGTAATCAATAAGGCTTCACATAGTATGGTTTTAAAACTGAAGTTGACTAGAAACTGTTTAGTTTATGTGACTAATCAGGGGGTCTAGGTGAGACTCATTTTAAGGGGGTGAGCAATAGCAAACCACCTTTGTCCATTGGTTTTGGGGGTTGGCATTTGGTAGTAGAATAAGGTAAAGGGATGGGGTTGCTTCGGGAGAGTAAAAGGTGAGCCCTGGTATGAACTAAAGGTAATGACCAATAGAGCCTGGGATCCCTTTTTATTGAAAGTGAGATGTAGGAAAGGGAGGGGGAGGTTATGACCTCAACCTGTCCTGCCCTTCTTTTAGGACCCTAAGGCTTCCTAAACTCCCTAGACTTTGTTTCTCATGACTGTAGAGTTCAGTAAGAGTTGGTAATTGGCCAAGGGTGGTTTGCCATGCCTTGGGGGAAAATTCTCGTGATTTCTTGTTGCCAAAAGCTAAATTAGAATAGAGGGACAGTTGTTTGTTACATCTTTGTCATGCCTTGGGGATTTTTGAATTTCATGTTGTCTAAACTAAGTTTGAAACAAGGAATAGGTGTCTGTCATGTCCTTGTCATGATTAGAGAGGTTAAAATTGCGCCACTAATTAAGTCCTAAAGAGATGAATTATTCACTTAGTTGTTTGAACCCATGTTTCCCTTTCCTTTTCTTGAGGATATTGACTTGTCTGATATGTTGTTTGCTTCCTGAGGAATGTGTGTCAAAGTTGGTATGGTGTTTATGTATGGACTTGGTCATATGAAGGCACTCAACTTGGTCTGAACGTACGAACACTTAGTTAATCTTAGGTTGGTAAAAACCTCTCATTTCTTTAACTAAATTGTGTTGCCTAGATTTTACTGAATATCATAGTATAACTTAGATTAAAGAATGAAAACTATGCTCTGTCTAGTAATAGTTGGTCCTGTATCATTTTTTTTTTTTTAGAAATCCTCTTACACTTAGAATTAGGAGGATGAAATAATCAATGCATTGTGTTTGTGCTCTAAAATGAATGGTGTTGAAATTGGAATTGGTCCGATGTTGATTGTGGGGGTATGATAAGTATTCTTAAAGACAGTATGGGCCACTTGGTTTAGAATGGCTATCACGACCCAACTGAAGGGCCACGACAGGCACCCGGAGCTAACCTACCGAGCACCTCAGAACATACATCTCATAATCATTTCTATGTGGGCCACAAAGCTAGCTCATGGGTATTATAATCTGTAAAGGCATATGTCACAAAATAACGGCACATCTCTAAATAACCATCAACAACTATGCCCATCATCACAAGCCGGCAATGCTGCCATAATATTATACAGCAACATGAACTGATAAGGTTATGGGACATCTAGCTACACACTTCTATCTACGAGCCTCTATATAGATTATAGGACTTCATAAGGATGGGGCAGGACTCCGCCATGCCCTGGTATATATACAAACGAGTAATACCAATAGACTGCAGCTCCGAAGCAAATGGAGTTGTTATATCCCGCATTTTGTACATTGGGACAATTCGGATTAACTGTGATAAGTTAGAGACAAGACCATTTCGGGATATGAAGTCGGGACTTTTGACCTTCGGTTTCATTTTAAAACCTAATGTGTTCATGAATTTGTTGGCATAGAATAATTTGGAAAATTTGGGATCAAAAGTGATATAATTGGAACTTGCAAATCATGCAAATATTTGGCCCTTGGCCGTGTGGTATTTGGAAATGGCCCACATAATTTGTGTTCAATTTCTATTGCTCCAACACATGGTGTGGGCCAAGGGGACTCTTGTATAAGTCTTGCATTATTAAAGGATGACTACTACTTCACTCTACATTGTTCAACACTTAGAAAAAAAATAAGAAGTTGAAGAGCTCAAGATAGAGGCTCTCGGCCAAGAAGGGTGGAAAACCAAGTTCAATTCTAGCCACTCCAAAAATATTTTGTTGATGCAAACCCACTATTTTGAGGTCCCTAAGTAGCGTGGACGTGTCGTTGGAGCGATCAACCCGCTAGTTTTCAGTATCGCAAACCCTAGCCTGTTGTGAGGTTGAAGGAAGAAAGGTAAGATTTGATTATGTTTTATGTGTTATAAAGGTTGTATGTATATTGTAGTATGCTAAAATGAAGGAAATTCATCGAATATAGTAAGTTGGAATTGAGGCCATGTGTATGAGGTTGGGCGTGTGAAGTGTGTGTGTGTGTTGTGTTATGTTTGAGTGATGAATTAAGGTCTAGTTAGTATGTTATGATCATTGTAGGGTGAAGAATGAATGAGAATCATCAATATGTATATATGTTGTGTTGGCCGAAAATAGGTCATGGTATATGACAAAGAATGGGTTAATATCGATTAATGTTTTAGTCGTCGTCGTTATGAATTCTATGTTGGAAATGAGTTTTTAATGACTCAAGATTGATGTTGTAAATGTATGGGCTGATTTGGAGGTTATTGTGCATTTAATGTAATTTGTATATTGATGAGAATAGCATTGTTAGAATGTGAATTGTGGATGCAAATCATGATTCGGAAGTTAGAAATGGGTCATAGTTGTTCTCGGGTTTGGGGACAGTTTTTGGGCAAATTGGAGCCTTGTTGGATTGTTGGAAATATTGTATAAATTGTTTGAAATGTTCTTAAGTGTTGTTAGTATGGACTCGGGTTGATATTTGAATGTATAAGCGTTGATGTTAGCTTGAATGCAAGTCGTTGAATCGAATATATTGAAAGTTGCCGAGTGATGTAAAAGAGGGTTATTAATGTTATATTGCCTTTCGGATTACTTATTGATGTTGCTAGGTTGGTGGTTGTTGTTGTTGTTGTTGTTGTTGATTTGGCCGAGTTAAATTCTCGGGGTTGGCCTATTTACAGGGGAAATGCTGCCCAAATTTATGTAGAATTTAGTGTTGGTTTGGAATTAAATGCCTAAATGGCTATAGCTAATATTTGATATCCGTTGACGCATTTGTAGACCTTGGGGAGCTCGGGGCATAAATTGACATTAGCTTGAGTTTGGAGTAGCTTGGAGAGCGTTTGAGGTATGTAAAGCCTAATCCTTTCTTCTTTTGGCAAGCCTTAGCTTCAAGTAGGCTATGGCACGAGCTTCGAGGAAATTCGATTCTCGCAATCCGAGCATTTTTATGACTCTTATTCGTTTCTTGGAATTCGTATGTTGATATGATGAAATATTGGCTTTTATGTCTTTGAAAATATTTGATTTTTAACTTTTGCATAAAAAAGTTTGGCCTTTAAAAAAGTTAAGTAACTACGAACGCTCGTATCTTTCCGGTAAAGGCTCGGATTGCCTCGATATGCTCAAAAATGATTCCTTGATATATGATGATTATGTTTTCCATAGGCGTGCCCGGCTCGGGTCGACACCCGTTCGTGGGTCCCGCGACTCTTCTTATGTACGTCCGACGATTTTTGAAAGGATATGATATTACTATTATTCCGATTTCAAGTACGATCAGTTTACTTATCTTTTGAATTTGTAATAATGATTCGATAACATAGGATGACTATGATTTTCATAGGCGGACCCGGATCGGGTTGACGCTCGTCCGTGGGCCCCGCGACTTTTCTTTGTGTAGTACTAATAATTTTTTTGAAAAGAACTTAATATGATTACCTTTTCGACCCCTGAGTATGATTATATATTTGTTTGCTGAGCCTGAAGTGTTGATTCATATACTTACGATCCCGATACATGACTATGATCTCTGAAGTTCGGTTTGATATGTTCCCGAGTGGTATTCGGAAGAAAATCTGATTTGACTACTGTTGTGGCTTATAAACGATGGATCGTTTTGATTAACTTATTAAATCTTTGAAAATGTTTTAAACCGTATTTGGTTACTTATGAATCTGCTTGTGCATTCTGTTATTACTTCTTTCACCGAGTCCCGGGCCGATTATGATATCATGCGCACTATGTGATGTTGACCGTTGGGTACCTGACCGCGGTATTGCATGTGAGATATTACCGCTGGGTTCCTGGCCGCAATATATGTGTATATGTGATATTACCGCCGGGTTCCTGGCCGCGGTATGTGTATATGTGATATTACCGTTGGGTTCCTGGCCGCGGTATGTGTGTATATGTGGTATGTGATGATTTGATGATACAATATGATATGGGGTATGATGTATGATAATATGACGGTACGTTATGATTATTATGTTATATATGGATCGGGCCGTACGTTCCTCGGCAATCGGATAATGTCAGCTCGTATGGTATGTTTGATTTTCCGTATATACGAGGCAGAAATATTTTTCAAAAGAAAGCGAAGCATTTTGACATCCTGATTATCCTATTTGTCTTCTGTACCGCTTATGTATAATTTGGAGGTCAGATGTAAGTACCTTGGTATTCGGCTTATTATGCTCGCGTTCGGTGCTTTATCGGTTATGACTTCGTTTTTCGTACTTCTCGCTTTGCATACTCGGTACATATTCCGTATGACCCCCTTTCTTCGGTCGCGTTTCATGCCCGCAGGTACAGATTCAGATACGCGTTTTGGTGATCCACCGCGTAGGATTCCCGATTCTCCCGTCGTTCGCAGTGCTCCCTATACCGGAAGTGATATTTTGGGTATATACTCTCCCGATGTATATGATTATGTTTATTCGAGGTACGGCGGGGCCCTATCCCGTCATCGATTTTTGTCGTTACGTATTAGGTACGTAGACATAGATGTGGGTTATGTACAATTCGGTTCGGATGCGTTGAGTAAGTTGTGTTTGGGCGGCCCATCCGCCGTGCCAGCCTTGTCGGCTGCGTGTATGTATGCTTTGCTACGTTATATATATTATGACAGCCTTACCGGCTTTTGTGCAGTTTATATGTTTGTATGTGACAGTTTGGAACCACGTATGAGCTCTATGTAGGTATAGATTGTTTGTATGCTGATTTCGGTTATTGAGTGCGTATGGGTGCCCAGCTCGGGCACTAGTCACGGCCTACGGGGTTGGGTCGTGACAGGAGCGCTCCTGAAACTCCGCTGATAAAGCTCCTAAGAATCTGATCCGTCTTCCTGCTTTCCTGCGGGCATGAACGCAGTGTCCACAAGAAAGGACGTTAGTATGAATAATGTACTGAGTATGTAAGGCATGAATAACAACATAACAGGAGATGTGGAACATAACATGAGATAAAGTGATAACCTGTACATCTAATTGCCTCTTAAGGCGGATATCATGCATGCTTAACTTTAGAAAAATAAACATTTTCTTATACATTATATATATATATATATATATTGTTTGCGGAACATGCAGCCCGGTCCATATATCATATCATCATTATATATATTGCTGCGGAACGTACAGCCTGATCCATATATCATAATGCATGAGAGCCCGAATAAAAGCTACTACTTTATCATAGTGACGTAAGGTCGGTAACCTCCGATTTATATTATGGAACAATCGTCATCGCTATATCTCACCTTGATGGAACAACTATCATAAGGTGAGATCAACAACAATGAATAAAATCAAGAAAATCATAAAATAAGCTCAATAATCTCATAATAGCATCAAAACCATAAGCTTTGGAATCTCCAGAAATGAAATCATCATCATCATGGAGAACATTCATCAATAATATCATAAGAACCTTGAGAATCATGACTTTCTAGAATTTTTAGGAATAAGGATATTATAGAAGTCATGTATGAGTTCATAAGAAGAGAATCATGCCTTTAGAAAGAAAGGGACAGCCTTAACATACCTTTTTGGTCTCCTTAACTACTTAACGCTTATCCTTCCAAGCTCGTAAATCTATATTTGAGAGAATTCATACTATTGTTAGGCTTATCTTCATATGCTTGTCTTAGGCTTTCAAATTAATTCCTTTTAGAATCTGCCGAAATTCGGGTAGCATCTCCTCTGTTTATATCCCTGGCCCGAAATCACAATACCAACAACCAACAACAATAACAACAACACTAACATCAACAACATCATCCTCAGTACCAATATACTGCATAGAACATCCAACACGATGTTTTCCCGATTTCTCAATCAACTAATTCATTATATGACTATTTAATAGCTCTATCTTCGTAAGTAAACCTAAATCAATATCAATGAGGAGAGATTCATACCTTGTTCTTACTAGAACAGCAATATCTTCAATATTTACTTTGAATCCAAGCCAAGATCCACCACAATACGATATTATAATCACAACTATACGCTATCCGAACCTAAATACCGAGATTTCACTTGATTTGAGCTACAATTTTATGGGTGGAAGTTGGGAGAATGTTCCAAAGGATTGGGGATAGGTTTGAGGGGTGAATGAGTGAAAATGAGGAGTAAATCCCCTTTTTATCTTGTTTTAAAGTCGGTTTGCACAGATTTAATATTTGCTCCGCGCGTTCGCGCATGGTTGCTCAGAGCTTCTCTGCGCGTTCGCGCCACCTCCAGGCGTGTTCGCGTAGGGTTAATCCCTGCTCTGGCAATCCATCTTGAAATGCTCATAACCTTTGATTCCGATGTCAGATCGTTGTGCAGTTTGTTGTGTTGAAAACTAGACTACCTGAGCTTCAATTTAGGCTTTCGTTTCACTTCAAAACTCCTGACAGACTAGGAGATATTCCTTTCTCAAGTTAGACCAAAATTATCGTACGAAATCTTTCCCATCCTTTCTCCAAAGTTCCGACAAACTTAATTTCCTTAATTCACTTGTTCTCTAATCCTTCTATGGCCTATTACATGAACTTAAACCCTCATAACCATAAGGTAGGCGCATATAATCTCATATATCCTAGAAAATAACTCCAGTGCCTACAATTGAACAACTAGCACCTAACGAATCCCAATGTACAAAACTACGAGGTGTAACATTCCTCCCCCCTTAGAAACATTCGTCCTCAAATGTTAAACTCTTAGGAATTCTACGAAAATTTCACCAGAGTTTCTCCTGTAATTGTACCACTACCATCCTGTCATAACAACCCAAAATATACAGTGCCTCACAGGGCTATAACAACAACAATAATAATGGCCCCATACAACCAAGGAACTATAAAAGGAAAGAATTACACACCTAAAAACAATGATGTCTCTGTCTGAACTTCTTCTGGGAGTGGAAACAAATGTGGGTACCTGGACTTCATATCTTCCTCAGCTTCCCAAGTCATTTCTTCCTTATTATTGTTTCTCCATAGAACTTTAACTGAGGCTACATCTTTAGTTCTCAGCCTCCAAACTAGTCTATCCAGGATTGTAATGGGAACTTTTTCGTAGGAAAATTGTTCAGTGATCTGGACATCATTCACAGGTATAACTCTAGAAGGGTCTCGAACACACTTACGAAGCATTGAGACATGAAAGACAGGATGGACTGTCTCCAATTCTGAGGGTAGATCTAACTCATTGGCTACTTGGCCCACTTTACGTACAATCTTGTAAGGTCTAATGTATCGAGGGCTAAGCTTACCCTTCTTACCAAATATCATAATGCCTTTCATCAGCGACACCTTCAAGAATACCCAGTCAGTAACTTAGAACTCCAAGTCCCGTCAGCGATTGTCCGTATAAGACTTCTGTCGACTTTGGGCTGTTACTAATCGATCCTGAATAAGATTAACTTTCTCCACCACATGCTGGATTAAATCTAATCCTACTAGTTTGGTCTCTCCCACTTCAAACTATCCAACCGGTGATCTACACTTTCCCCCATATAAAGCTTCATACGAGGCTATCTGAATACTGGAGTGGTAACTATTGTTGTACACAAACTCAATAAGCGGCAAATGACCATCCCAATTTCCTCCAAAATCTATCACCCATGCTCTTAACATATCTTCAAGGGTCTAAATAGTGCACTCAACTTGTTCGTTGGTCTGTGGATGAAATACTGTGCTAAGATGCACCTGAGTCCCCAAACCTTCTTGAAAAGATTTTCAAAAATTAGCTATAAACTGTACTCCTCTATCAGAAATAATGGATAATGGGACACCATGGAGTCGTACTATCTCTTTAATAGAAAGCTTTGCATAATCTTCGGCTGAGTATGTAGCTCTGACGAGCTGATTTTGTAAGTCTATCCACAATCACCCATATAGAATCATACTTACGCCGAGAATGGGGTAACCCTGTAATGAAATCCGTATTAATTACTTCCCATTTCCAAGTCGGAATCCCTATAACTTGCAGTAATCCCCCGGGCTTCTGATGCTCGGATTTCATATGCTGCCAATTGGGACGTTAAGCCACGAGCTCTGCTATATCTTTCTTCATTCCATCCCACCAATAAATTGACTTGAGAGCATGATACATTTTTGTTGTTCCTAAAAACTCCATCTGCAGGAACCTCAAATGGTGACTTCTCCTTCTGAGGAAGTGTATCTCTATAATGAACTAACATGGGATTCTTATATTGGCGTTTTTTTTTCACCTCAACTGCTAATGACGTAACAGCTGAGTTCTAAATGGTAACTCCCATATTGTCTGAGTCTATCAAGCGAACTCCTAGGACGGTTAGCTGTTAAAGCTCATGAGCTAACTCCCTTTTCTTCAGCTGAATATCATAAACCGCCTGTGGATTTGCCGCTAAGCAAGAGAATCGCCCATCGTATTCTCCTTTCAGATGATATAAGATACTCACATCATAATCTTTCAATAGCTCCAACCACCGCCCTTGCCGCAAATTCAATTCCTTCTGTCTGAAAATATATTGAAGACTTTTGTGTTCTGTATAAATATCAACATGAACACCATAAATAATATCTCCACATCTTCAATGCATGAATAATCGCAGCCAACTCTAGGTCATGAGTCGAGCAGTTTTTCTCATGTTTCCGTAGCTGCCTTGAAGCATAAGCAATAACTTTGCCATGCTACATCAACACATAACTTGGCCCAACACCTGAGGCATCACAATAGATAACATAGCCCTCCGATCCTTCGGGAAGTGTCAAGGCTGGGGAAGAAATCAATCCATCCTTCAGCTCCTGAAAACTGCATTCACACGCGTCCGTCCACTGAAATTTAGCTGATTTCTGAGTCAGTTTCGTCAATGGTGCCAAAATAGAAGAAAATCCTTCTACAAATCTCCTGTAGTAACCGACCAACCCCAGAAAGCTACGAACTTCAGTAGGTGTTGTACGTTTTGGCCAAGTCTTCATCGCTTCAGTCTTCTGGTTATCCACCCGAATACCATCAGCTGAAATGATATGCCCCAAAAAAGTTACAGAATTTAACCAGAACTCACATTTTAAAAATTTAGCATATAACTCCCGGGTCCAAAGAACTTTAGGTATGTAAATGATCTGTATGCCCTGTCTCAGATCGAGAATACACCAGGATATCAACGATAAACACAATCACAAATAGATCCAGGAAAGGCCTAAACACATTATTCATCAAATTCATAAACACCGCTGGTGCATTAGTCAATCCAAATGACATTACCTGAAACTCGAAATGACAATATCTAGTTCTGAAGGTTGTCTTTGGAATGTCCTCCTCCCTGACTCTCACCTGATGATACCCGAATCTCAAATCTATCTTTGAGAACCATTTGGCACCCTGCAACTGATCAAATAAATTATCAATTATTGGAAGTGGATATTTATTCTTTATCTTCACCTTGTTCAACTACTTGTAGTCAATGCACATCCGCAAGGAACCATCTTTCTCTCTTACAAACAGCACAGGTGCTCCCCATGGCGATGAACTAGGCCTAATAAAGCCTTTTTCTAGCAAATCTTTTAATTGCTCCTTTAATTCGCTTAATTCTACAGGCATCATCTTATAAGGAGGAATAGATATGGGTTTAGTATCCGGTAACACCTCAATGGTAAACTCAATCTCTCGTTCTAGTGGAAGACTTGAAAGCTCATCCGAAAACACATCTAGAAACTCATTCACTACTGGGACAGAATGAGGAGTTGGCGGTTTTGCTTCTGTGTCTTGAACCCGGACTAAATAATGGATATAGCCCTTAGCAATGATCTTTCTCGCTTTGAGATAGGAAATAAGCCTACCTCTCGGGGACGCTGTATTACCTTTCCATTCTAAAATTGATCCTCCCGGAAATTGGAAATGAACAATTTTTGTTCTGCAATCAACATTGGCGTAACAGGAGACCAGCCAATCCATACCCATAATAACATCAAAATCTAACATTTTCAACTCATGTAAATCAGCCATAGTATAACGGTCGCAAACTAGAACCGCACAATCCCTATATACCCATCTAGCTACCACTGGGTCACCAAAAGGTGTAGACACCTCAAAAGGTTCCAATCGACTCAAGCGTCACCCCAAATCAACTGGTAACATACTGAGTAACATACAACAACGTAGAACTCGAATCAATCAATACATATACTTCATAAGAGAATACTGATAATATACCTATGACAACATCAGGGGAAAACTGAAGATCCTGTCGCCTAGCTAGTGTATAGGCATGATGCTGAGGACCACTCGAACTGGACGCTCCTCCTCGATCTCTACCACGACCTACTGGTGTCGGTGAGCTTTGCCCTGGAGGGCGTACAAATGAGAAAAAACCAGCTGTTGATCCTGTGGAAGGGACCTTACCTTTACCACGTATCGATGGACAGTCACACCTGATATGGCCTGGCCAAGTATAGGCATAACAAATATCTAACCATAATCGGCACGATCCAGAATGCGGCCTACCACACTGAGTGAATCGAAACAAAGGTGGCCTCATCTGACCGGATTCACCTCTATACTGGGAACCCGAAACTCTGGAGCTCTGACTCGGTCTGGAATAAGTAGGTCTATCAAACCTGGGTCCACGAAAATGTGGAGGTGCACTAGTTGTTGAATGAGCTGAATATTTATAGAACTGCTGCCTTGGGCCACCTCTGAACTTACTGTCAAACCCTGAAGACCTGACCCTCTTCCTCTGACCCCTATTACCATGGCCCACACCCTACCGCTGTGCCTGAGCGGCTACAAATTAGGTCAGTAAAAGAATGGCCTATCTCATTTCCTGGCCCGTGGCATCTGGTGAAGGAACTGAGGGTGCTAGAGTTGGAGCTAAGGCCCCTTCATGCTCCTCTGAAATGGGTGGAGTAGGAAAGGTCCGAGATGGAACCTCATTCTGGGACTCGCCTTCCTCTATATTCACAGGCGGGTCCCGCTCAGTCCTTCTTCCTGCTACAGTCTTGCCCTTATGGGCCTCTGTTTCTTTTCTCTTCATAGGCATCGCTGAAATCATAGTACACAATTAGGAAGAAGGGAATCCGGATGACATAGCTCTATCACACGATCTAAGATGAGAAAGAAAGGTCAATCATTCCTAAATGCCCCGCAGCCTCCTGTTTATAAGTGCGGCGCAGTTCACACCCATAAACATGACTTTACTGGACACGGCTTGTAGACATACCCTAGAATGAACTGCTCTGATACCACTTTTGTCACATCCTAACCGGAGGGCCATGACTGGCACCCGGAGCTAACCTACCAAGCAACTCTAAACATACATCTCATAATCATTTCTAGGTGGTCCACAAAGCTAGCTCATAGGTATCATAAGTTGTAAGGGCATATGTCACAAAATAATGACACATCTCTAAATAACCATCAACAACTATGCCCATCATCACAAGTCGGCAAGGCTGCCATAATATTATACAACAATATGAACTGATAAGGTTATGGGATATCTAGCTACACATATCCATCTACGAGCCTCGATATAGATTATAGAAGTTCATAAGGATGGGCCAGGACTTCGCCATGCCCTAGTACATGCACAAAAGAGTAATACCAATAGATTGCAGCTCCGAAGCAAATCGAACGCTTTTGAAACTCCGCTGATGAAGCTCCTAAGGATCTGATCCATATCCCTGGTTTCCTGTGGGCATGACGCAGTGTTCACAAGAAAGGATGTAAGTATGAATAATGTACTGACTATGTAAGGCATGAATAACAACATAACAGGAGATGTGGAACATAACATGAGATAAAGAGATAACCTATACGTCGAATTTCCTTTTAAGACGGATATCATGCATGCTTAACTTTAGAAAATAAACATTTTCATACATATATATATATATATATATATATATATATATATATATATATATATATATATATTGATATATATTGCTGCGGAATATACAGCCCGATCCATATATCATATCATCATTATATATATTGCTGCGGGCATCTGCGTTCGGGACAATATCATAATATACCAACTGATCAGGTGGTTATACGTATATAAAGCCATCACCTTTCCCCATATCCCATAGATACATATATAATATAAATAGCATGCATGAGAGCCCAAATAAAAGCTACTACTTTATCGGAGTGATGTAAGGTCGGTAACCTCCGATTTATATTATGGAACAATCGTTATCGCTATATCTCACCTTGAAGGAATAACTATCATAAGGTGAGATCAACAACAATGAATAAAATCTAGAAAATCATAAAATAAGCTCAATAATATCATAATAGCATCAAAACCATAAGTTTTGGAATCTCCAAAATGAAATCATCATCATCAGGGAGAACACTTATCAATAATATTATAAGAACCTTGAGAATCATGAGCTTCTAGCATTTTTAGCAATAAGGATATTATAGAAGTCATGTATGGGTTCATAAGAAGAGAATCATGCCTTTAGAAAGAAAGGGACAGCCTTAACATACCTGTTTGGTCTCCTTAACTACTTAACGCTTGTCCTTCCAAGCTTGTAAATCTACATTCAAGAGAATTCATACTATTGTTAGGCTTATCGTCATATGCTTGTTGTAAGCTTTCAAATTAATTCCTTTTAGAATCTGCCGAAATTCGGGTAGCATCTCCTCTATTTATATCCCTAGCCCGAAATCACAATACCAACAACCACCACCAATAACAACAATACTAACATCAACAGCATCATCCTCAATACCAATATACTCCATAAAACATCCCACACGATATTTTCCCGATTTCTCAATCAACTAATTCATTATACGACTATTTAATAGCTCTACCTTCATAAGTAAACCTAAATCAATATCAATAAAGAGAGATTCATACCTTGTTCTTACTAGAACAGCAATATCTTCAATATTTACTTTGAATCCAAGCCAAGATCCACTGCAATACGATAATATAATCACAACAATACGCTATCCGAACCTAAATCTCGAGATTTCACATGATTTGAGCTACAATTTTATTGGTGGAAGTTGGGAGAATGTTCCAGAGGGTTGGGGATAGGTTTGAGGGGTGAATAAGTGAAAATGAGGGGTAAATCCCCTTTTTATCTTATTTTAGAGTCAGTTTGCGCCAACTTAATATTTGCTCTGCACGTTCGCGCAGCCTTGGGGCGCATTCGCGCTGGGTTGCTCAGTGCTTCTCTGCGCGTTCGCTCCACCTCCAAGCGTGTTCGCGCAGGGTTAATCCCTGCTCTGGCAATCCGTCTTGAAATGCTTATAATGTTTGATTCTGATGTCGAATTGACACACTGTTTGTTGCGTTGGAAATTAGACTTCCTGATCTTCAATTTAGGCTTTTGTTTTACTGCAAAACTCCTGATATACTAGGAAATATTTCTTTCTCAATTTATACCAAAATTATCGTACGAAACCTTGCCCATCTTTTCTCCAAAGTTCTGACAAACTTAATTTCCTTAATTCACTTGTTCTCCAATCCTTCCATGACCTTTTACATGAACTTAAACCCTCATAACCATAAGGTAGACGCATATAATCTCATATATCCTAGAAAGTAACTCCAGTGCCTATAATTGAACAGCTAGCACCTAACGAATCCCAATATACAAAACTACGAGGTGTTACAATGGCCTTTTCAAGACACCTCAAAAGGGGTAGAGAAGAGCCAAGCTTAGCTTGACTCATTGTATCTAACCCCCCCCCCCCCCAAATGAGGGGTGTCATGACCAGTCTATATGCCACGGGGAACATTCTTGTCTTAACGGATATGACTTCCTTAAATCCCATCATTTTACAAAAGGCTTGAAGGTAAAAAAGGTTAAGAAATCTAGTATGATGAATGGTTTAGATTGCACTTAGGAGGTTAAGATTAATGGATTTGGTCATTTCAAGAAGTTGATCTTTGGTTTTGTTTCCTTGGTTAATGAGTTAGCTTGAGGTTGTTGATAGTAAATGTGATCTGCTAGTAGTTTAAAGGAGTCTGAATATGTGAAGAATGTTTTTTTGAACTTTGTGCCATCTTTTAGGGATTCATTGGTACGTATGTAGTAGACTCCGTCCCTATCTATCTCAAATGGTAACTAGTATGAAGCTTTGTTGTAACATGATCCTATCATGCGTCGTATTAAACAAAGATTTTCGAGAATAGGAAAGCCGTCTGGCCACTTGATGTTGTTTGGCTTAGGCCTCTTGATGCTCCAACTTCTTTTAGTGTAATTACAAGTTACAAGATCTTCCCTTTTGCTTTTACTCTCTTATTGTGCTATATGTGACCACCTTACACAAGTTCTAATCCCCTGTTAATACATAAAGTTGATAAATTATTTATTTTTTATGTGCATAAAAATTAGAGATTGGACATTGATTAAATTTTGCCTTGTGTATAGTAATTGGACATGTAAGAGTATGGTTAAACATAGACCCTACATATATTTATAAAATAAGGGAGTATACATATGGGTATACACATACCATGTGTATAGCAAGGATATACTGTGTGTATACCTATAAGAAAATAGGCTAGTTATGGGCAGTATGTGTATATAAATATAAGAATAGGACCTGGTTATGACACCTATTTGATTAAGTATCTTGGAATTGATATACATATTCTATGTGTCCCATGGTATTACAGTGTCTGCCCCATTCTTTGTCATGATTTTGAATTCATTTTAAAGTTACTTTGCATTCAAAATATTTCCCATAAGCTGATACTTGTGCACAGCTTTGAGACTATGATTATGTACTGTGGCAACACTGGTTTTGTTTGAGAGTTTGAGGAGGTTTTAGGGGATAGGTCTAGCCACTCCCCGATATCCAGCCATGCCAGGGGTTCATGAAACCCCTTGGAACTTGTGCGGTGTCGGAAACAAGGGTAGTGACAACCTTTCCCCATTGGTATAGTGTGGTTTGAGGTTTTCCAGTGAAGCAATGGTATATAACTAAGTCCTTGGTTGTGCACTTGTAATCAAGTGGGGAGATATATGTATATGTATGTATATATCTGTATGGTCATGATAGGATTAGGTCCATCAAACATAGATTTAAAAAATGGGGATGTATATGTATACGTATATATATGAACGTATAATCCTGATAGTATTAGATTCACCAAACCTATACTAATTTAATTCCTTTTCTTTTTCCCTCCTACTGCACGGCCACTTGGGCCAGAGTCCAACCAGCTTGTTGGGTCTTTTGGCCCAACAGGAATATTCTTTCAAATTAAGTCTAAAAAGGGAAGCTAATATTATAAAGGCCCAGCCATGGGTGAGAATGGCACGAAGGCCCAACCAAGGGTAAAAATGGTTTTTAAGGGGGTCCCTAACTCATTTCCTTTTCCTCTTTTAATTTCAGCATGTCAATTTGTTCTCTTATTTGAAATGTTGTATTTGCGTAAACTCACATTATTATTGGAATCTATACATTTGAATTAGGCATCTTAGGTGAACGGTGCATATGCCATTTATTTAGACCTTAGGCCCCAACGCGATTTTAAAAAAACCCGAATTAGCGTAAACATTTTTCAAAAAGAAATAAAATGGCTAGGGTAGTAAGGGAAATAAAAGGATTAGTCCCATCGTTTACAAAGAATAACGCGTTGCTATCATCTTTCCTCAAACCAGACTTATCTTTGCAAAACTTTGAAAAAACGCCCTTTTTTTTAGTTAAGTTTCAGTCCTTTTTTTTTCTTTCAAAATCCTATTCTAGTCCAGGCGAAAAGAATTGGGTTTTCAAAACTGTGTGAGTGATATGCTTTTACAAAACGAGTTCTGTCTCTTTAAACTAAAATCAGACACAAGTATGGTTTTTTTAAAATAAAAAAAAACTGTGCAAATGATATGCTTTTTACAAAACGAGTTCCATCCTTTTAAATGAAAAATCAGACGAACGTATGGGTTTTTAGAATTGTGTAAATGATATGCTTTGCAAAAAATAAGTTCTGCCTTTCTAAGCCAAAAATCAGACGAATCAAAAAATGGATTTTAGGCACACATTGGTGTAATCCATTTTGTATTGATCTATATACATTATTTCTGTAGAAATAAACTAAGGCAATTTACAGAATTTGAGGGCCAAGGCCCAACCCAAAGAGGTTATATTTCAGGCCCCATCTAACCAATTTTTTTCGACAAAATAAAACAAATATGTTTTGGGCTTAGCCCATGGACTGAAGAAAACATAATGGCCTTTGGGCCAAAACTAAGCAAATCTTAATCATTTTATAAAAGACAGTGTGATTCAGGCTTAAGCCCATGACAAATGGTTTTTATTTGCGAGCAGATCAGGTTTAAAATAAAATTCCAGGATCATAAATAATAAATTTGATTATATAAACCCAAGTTTTTCAATTAAACCCGCACCAACTATTATTTTTAATAAATAGGTAAAGTCTTAAATAAAGGTGTTCTAAAAATGCACTAAACAGACTAACCCGGACCATGTGTGAATCTAAGCATGAACAAATTTCATTTATCCCAAACTTTTAAAAAGACTTTTTTGCCTTTACAAAGTAACATTATCCTTATATGTGAAAGGAACTAATTGTATCCGGATATTATAAACCCGAACCTAAATACCCTACTATATGTAAAGGGAATATATTTAATTCTTTTTTTAAAAATGATATGCAAAATGACATTTTTTTTTCGGAAAAAATAAACATGAAATAAATAGTTCATGCAAATACTCACATTAGAATTCGAAGGTCAACCATATAGTACGGATCCTTAATACTATGGTGCCTAATACCTTCCCTAGGGAATCACCAGAAACCTTACCTTGAACTTTGGTTTAAGAAAGATTTTTCACGGTGTATGAATAAACCCTTCAAAACTGATTTTCCTAATTTCCTAAAAATTAGGTGGCGACTCTTTTAAAACAAAGTCCGAAAGAGCACCAACGATTTCGAAGTAGCTTTTCCAACTGCTAACCCCGCCCACGAAAATTCAAACCGTTACACTCTGCACTCATAAAAGAATGCAGCAACGTGGAATCAGTACAACAACATGTACTTAGTAGGCATCATAGGCTGACAACAATTAGCTAACATATATATAAGTAAGAGACGGAAAGATAGGCATGCTCACAAACAAGTACAACTAACACTATCCAAGATCGAAATCACAATCAGAAAATGCCAAGTCCGAATGTCACCACAAGTACAAAATACCAAGTCTAAATACCTCCACAAGTATAGATAACCAAGTCCAAATATCACGACAAGTACAAGTATCAAGTCCAAATCCAACAGTTCGAATATGTAAATATGAATGCAATGCAATGCAATGATACACACACACTCGGGCGGAATACTTCCATGCCTCGATATTCATGACCCATAGGGGACTAGCGAAGTCCATGTACCTCCTGTGGCGTACAGCCCGATCCAGTATCTGTAGCGGAACGTGCAACCCGATCCGGTATATATTGCGGAACGTGCAACCCTATTCAATAGATGTTGGGAAACGTGCATCCCGGTCCAATATATGTGTTGTGGTGCACAATCCGATCCCAACATATAAGTATGAATGCATGCAAGATATCAATGTCAACAAGAGTATATCAATGCCAAATCGTGCAACACATGGACACATCTCACAAGAACAATCGTGCAACACATGGACACATCTCACAAGAACAGTCTCAATATCAATTCCTTCCTCTTTACAAGACAATACTCAGTAAATGGGAGATACGGTTTTACAATATGATAAAACGACAAATCATCAAGTCTAGTATCACACATATGGCAACAAACCAATAGATCAAAACAAGGCAACAAGCCACAATCAATAACAGTACCAACCTAAGTCATCCATCCCAACTTCAAACCCGAAGGCGTAACATGCTTTCTCCAACAATCACTAACTCTACATATGTTTTGCTAACCGAAGTCTAACCATAAGGTAAACCGTAACTTACCTGGTAGCATAGCAGGAGCCACGAACTCTCAGACCTTTGCTTTGCCCTTTTGTAGCGCCTCCAAATACTCAAAGTCTAATCATATTCGAATTCTATATTAGAAATCATGATGAACAACACCTATATCGTTATACTTATCTTTCGAATCAAATTCAACTATGGAGAAAGGGGGAAATAGTCCCACAAGGGTAAAACTGTCATTTTGAAAGTGAAATATGGAATTCAACGTTCTAGGAGTTCAATCCTACTAATCAATTGCTAAAATAACTCAAGAATGGGTCAGTTTCGAGATTCAAGTGAAAACTCCCAATTCGGGTATGAACCCTAATTTTCGAAGATTCAAGCCTATTAGCTATGAAAGCATCAAACTTTATGATTATATTAGTCAAACCCACCAACAATTTCCATTTAGAAAGATTAGAACTCATTTCAAAAAGTTATTGTCAAAACCCATTTTTCCTCTTAGATTCTATTGGATTTCTAGCATGTATTCAAGCTTAGGAAGGTTAAAATAATGAATGCTAGATTAGGAGACTTAGCACCAAGAAGAATCAGCCAAGAACTCTTCAATTTACCCCTAAATATGCTAAGCAAGTGATTAATGAAGTGATAGAGAGTTAAGGGTTTTATCCTAGCATTTAATGATTCTGAAAACACGCTACCTCAGAAGGCGGTATCGAGTCCGCTAAAGCGGGCTCGCTACTGTGCATCTGCCACAATGGATTCTTGTCCGCTTAGGCGCCCCAATTGTAACGCATCATCTCGCTATAGTGGACCAAGACCTCACTATAGTGGGTCCGCTATGTCGGATCTTGAGCCGCTACAGCGGCCACCAGACACTAGAGTTTTTATTTTTTCACCAATCCAACCCCAAAATCTGACAATCACCCGAGACATCCCAGATACAAACCAGACTTACATTCACACATAAAAACTAGCTACGGACTCACTCATGGTCTCGGAATTTCCAACGGATGTCTATCTGACCGGGTCAACACCCAATGGCCAAATACAACCTTTCCAACCAACAACCCAAAACTCTCCTAGGTGCCTTGGGAATTAAATCGAATATCCTACCAAATCACAATCAACCATATGGACTTCTCGGAATAGACGAATTTTTGAAAAAGGTCCATTTACCCAAAAGTCAACTATTAGTTAAACGTTTTTCACGTTAAAGCTTAAATTCTCACAAGTCATCATAAACCTCGCCCGATCATCTCGGGAACCGACCACCATCCTCGCGGGTCTGAATCGTACTCATAAGGCTTAGGGAAGGGTCAACGGGGGTTAAAGGGTCAACAAGTTATAATGACCAAACAGGTCGTGACATCAGATACTAATTAAACAATCGCTCGTCCTCGAGCGACAAGAAAAGAAACGGGGGAAGTACCTATGTCAGCAAAAAACTGGGGATATCTGGCACATATATTTGACTCAGTCTCCCATGTGTCGTCCTCAACAGGACGATGTTTCCATTGCACCTTAACGGAATCTATCCCCTTAGACCTCAACTTTCTAAGCGGCCTATCTAGAATCGCTATAGGCTCTTCCTCGTAAAACAGATTCTCATCAAGCAACACAAAATCCCAACGAAAAATATAAGACCCGTCTGAATGGTACCTCTTCAGCATAGAAACATAAAAAATCGGGTGAACACCTGACAGGCCTGGTGGCAAAGCCAACTCATAAGCAACATTACCAACTCGACGGAGAATCTCAAATGGGCCAATGTACCTCGGGCCCAACTTGCCCCTCTTCCTAAACCTCATAACACCCTTCATGGGTGAAATCTTCAGAAGAACCTGCTCACCCACAATAAACTCTAAATCAAGAACCATTCGATCCATATACATCTTTTGCCGACTCTGAGCTGCCAGAAGCTTTTCCTAAATAAGCTTCACCTTGTCCAAAGACTCTCTAAGAAACTATGTACCCCAAGGCTGAACCTTAAAATCATCAAACCACCCAATAGGAGAATGACACCTCCTACCATATAAACCATCAAACGGTGCCATATCAATACTCGCATGGTAGCTATCGTTGTACGCGAACTCTACCAAAGGTAGGAACTGGTCCCAATGACCACCAAAATCAATAACACATGCTCTCAACATATCCTCGAGCACCTGGATTGCCTGCTCGGACTGACCATCAGTCTGGGGATGAAAAGCTGTACTAAGGTCCAACTGAGTACCTAATTTTGCCTGCAATGACCTCCAGAAGTTGGAAGTAAACTGGGGACCTCGATCTGTGATGATAGAAATAGGAAACCCATGCAATCACACAATCTCACTGATGTAAATCCTAGCCAACTTCTCTGCATTATAAGTAACCTGAAAGGGGATGAAATGAGCAAACTTAGTCAATCGATTAACAATAGCCCAAACTGAATAAAACTTGCCCAGGGTCTTCGGAAGACCCACAACGAAATCCATGGCAATCCTCTCCCAGTTCTACTCGAGAATGGGCATCCTCTGAAGCACATCACCAGCTCGTTGGTGCTCATACTTGACTTGCTGGCAATTCCCACACTTAGCAACAAAATCTGCAATATCTCTCTTCATTCGACCACACCAGTAGTGCTGTCTCAAATCACGGTACATCTTCGTCACCCTTGGATGAATCGAATACCTGGAGCTATGAGCCTCCTCCAATATTAATCGAATCAAACCACCCGCATGAGGAACGTACCCGCGTCCCTTAATTCTTGGAATCCCCTCACTATCAAGCTTGGCCTTCTTGGCCTTACCTCTCAAAACATTATCACGAATCTTACATAACTGAGCATCCTCAAACTGCTGAGCCCTACTCTGCTTCAAGAGAAACGACCTCGCCTCAACACCTGCTAAAACTCTGCCCAGATCTGAAACATCAAGACGCAAACACACAAAATTATTAGCCAGAGTTTGAACCTCCATGGCTAAAGGACGCATAGAAGCGACCAATCGAGCTAGACTGCCTATACTCACTACCTTGCGACTCAAGGCATCGGCTACAACATTAGCTTTACCCGGATGGTAAAGTATAGCGATAACATAATCCTTCAGAAGCTTTATCCACCTACGCTACCTAGAATTGAGATCCCTCTGACAAAATATGTGCTGAAGATTGCGGTGATCAGTAAACACCTTACAGTGGACCCTATATAGATAATGCCTCCAAATCTTCAAAGTGAAGACTACTGCTTCCAACTCCAAATCATGAGTAGGGCAGTTCTTCTTATGGATCTTCAATTGTTGGGAAGAATAAGCAATGACCTTGCCCACCTGCATCAACACAACGCCCAAACTAATACGAGACGCATCACAATGAACTAAGAAATCCTTACCCTTCACGGGTAATTTCAATATCGGAACTGTGGTCAATAGAGTCTTGAGCTTTTGAAAGCTCTCTTCACAAGCATCGGACCACTAGAAAGGAACCTCTTTCTGAATCAATCTGGTCAGGTGAGAAGCAATACAAGCAAATCCTTTCACAAATCGAAGGTAGTAACTGGCCAAACCAAAAAAACTACTAATCTCAGTCATAGTAGTGGGCCTCGCCTAATCTCTAATAGCCTCGATCTTTTTGGGATCAACCATGATCCCGTCCTTTGACACGACATGGCCCAAGAAGGCCATAGAATCAAGCCAGAACTCGCACTTCAAAAACTTGGCATAAAGCTCTTTCTTTCTCAACAACCCAAGGACAATCCTCAAATGACGCTCATGCTCATCTCTACCCTTGGAATAAACCAAGATATCATCAATAAACACTATGACAAAAGAGTCCAAATATGGCTTGAAAATTTCATTCATCATGTCCATGAAAGCTGTTAAGGATTTCGTAAGCCCAAATGACATCGCAAGGAATTCATAATGACCATAACGAGTCCAGAAGGCCATCTTTGGGATATACTCTGCTTGAATCTTCAGCTGATAGTAGCCTGACCTCAAATTAATATTTGAAAATATCGAAGCACCTTGAAGTTGGTCGAACAAGTCATCAATACGAGGAATCGAATACTTATTACGAATGGTGACCTTGTTTATATATCATATATATATCACAAACAAAATATATATATATAATGAATCCTTGAGGAGAAGATCTTGCAACTGCCCTGTCAACTCTCTCAACTCAAAAAGTACCATTCTATAAGGAGGAATAGAAATAGGGTACATGCCTGGCTCCAAGTCGATACAAAAATCAATGTCGCAGTCGGGTGGCATACCGAGCAAATCATAAAGAATGACCTCCATGAACTCCCTCACAATACACACGAACTCAAGGGACGGAGAAGAAAGGCTAGTATCACGAACATGGACCAAGTAGGCCAAATACCCCTTATCGACTAAATTCTTCGTGCGGAAATAAGAGATGATCTTCTTCGGAGCGGGACTCGGAGTAACCTTCACCCAAGTCTAGAAATCCCAGTCATAGCTAAGGTGATTGTCTTAGCATGAAAGTCCAAGATAGCATGGTACAGTGAACCCCAAGTCATACCAAGAATAATATCAAAATCTACCATATCCAAAATCACTAAGTCTACCCACGTGTTGTACCCCATAAAAGTAACTAAACAAGACCAATAGACTTGATCAACCAAAACTGAATCTCCAACCAGAGTAGACATGTGAATAGACATATCAAGACGATCACTAGTCAAATCCCAACCAATATAATGATAAATAGACACATAAGAGAAAGTAGACCTGGGATCAAACAACACTGAAGTCGGTCGATGACGAACAGAAATAGTACCTGATATCACAGTATCAGAAGCCTCGGCCTCGGGCCTACCTAGAAAAGCATAGCAATGTGCCCATCCACGGCCACTCTGGCCAGACTGCGCTCCTTCTCGGGAGACCTTGGAACCACTCCTACCTGACTGGTGTCTACCTCTAGACGAATAAGAAGCACCGCGGCCTAACTGAGCACCGCCTTTCGCTGAAGAACCATCCCGGCTACTAGATGATAATGGAGTCTTCGGGGTCTAAAATCGGGAACCCTGCTGGGACCCACTCTCTCTAGGTCTACTGCAATCTCTCATCATGTGACCGGGGTCACCACATACATAACTGGTCCTGAGAGCCGGAGGCTGATATACGGAAGCTGATGAACTAGAGGGACCACCTAAGTCAGTTGGTCGGGAGTAAAATCCACCATGAGATTGTCCGGCCCCATAACCACTGGGTCTAGAAGGACCACCAGAAGATGCCTACAATGCATCGGAATTGTGGCCGGGAGCCGATCGATAGGTCCGGAAAATCGAACCCTCGCCTATAATCGGAACCACTAAACCTACCATGCTGACGTGGTGTCTTCTCACTAGACCCTTCCAAAGAACGAGCCTTGGCAGAGTCCATACTCATGGCATGATCAACGATTGCTTGAAAGAAGAACCCATGCCACAAGCTGGAGACAAGCAATATGGAGTGGAAGCACAAGTCCACCAACAAATCTACAAACCCTCTTTGCCTCTGTGGGAATCAACTGGGTCGCATACCTAGTCAAAAATAGGAATCTGGCCTCATACTCTAACACGAACATACCTCTCTGCTATAAATGCGAAAATTCATCTCTGCGCTCGTCCCTCAAAGTACGTGGCATGTACTTCTCCAAGAAGGCCTGATAGAACTGAGTCCAGGCGAGTAGAGGTGCACCAATGGGTTTGCCCTCAATATAATGCCTCCACCAAGTCTTCGCGTCGCCGCGAAACTGAAAGGACACATACTCCATGTTGTGAGACTCAACAATTCCCATTTTGTAAAGCCTCTCATGCATCTCCACTATGAACTCGTATGCATCCTCGTTGCGCGTGCTGAAAAATCTAAGCGGCTCCATCATCAAAAACTTGCCAACAAGGTCCTGATCCCCAACTATCAGAGTCTGAGCTGCTACTGGTCTGGGAGTACCCTCAGGGGCTGGATACCATCTATACGTGGGGCCATAGTGGCAGCAGGCTGCTTCCACATAGTCTGGCCCTGCTAGGGACTCTGTACCCCGGTTCTAGTCTGTACCCGGGTTCTAGTCTGGGAACCACTACCAGGTGTAGTGGCACCGCTTACGGCATGTTGCCCATCAAGATGAAGAAGTATCCTGGCCATGGTATCCTGGAAGGCTAATATGACCTCCACCCCCCATACCTCCCCCGACCGATCGTGCTCTCTCGAGCCGGCGCTCGGCTGTTGTGTCGACAAATCGAGCCGATTATGCTCATCTCTATCCAGCCACATAGGCCTCACCCCTGGCCAGTGCAACTCCACAGCCTCTAGCTCGGTCGCAGCCTCTTGCATGTCCTCGTCCTGTAATGCCTGCCCCAATAGCGGGCACAAAAAGAATCTATGTTCAAACAAAAATGACAAGCAAACCCGAAAACTAAAGTTGATGCAAGCAAGTAGACTTTTCTCTGACCCCCAGGGTAGTAAAGCTAGCTCTTCGTATCATTGGCATTGGGCAGGTAAACTTGGCTACACAAAAACTCTGACTCTTGCAGAGGATCTAGTTCCGCACCAATCTGCTTATCTTATATAATAAGAGATAATATATAAACTTAGCGTACCTACAACTCGGCCCTCGCAATAGTAGCGCGTGTTCTAACCATCTGTGAGAGAATAGAAATGAATCAGATACCAATTTTAATAAAGTAGCACGAAAGAATGAAAGAATGTGAAGTTTCATAAATGTCCTATAGCCTCTCGCAGATAAGTACGGATATCATCGTAATGATCCCAGGACTCTACTAGACATACTATTATACTTATAGACAGGGTAACCTAAGGCTTTGATACCAACTTGTCACTCCCAAATTGAGAAACATGCGGGCACCTACCTTTTCTCCACCTGGTAGGCGAACCCGTCCCTTAACCAACATTCGAATAACAATAAAGTAACCCAACCAACATAAATATCTAACAAGTCTAACATAAATAAGTAAAAAGAGTGCGAAAGTAATACATAATCCCAAAATCTGGTCTAGGCTGTACAAGAGCCCTACATAGCTAAAATGTCTGAATACATTATCTCAAAATGAAATACGGTCTCAAGTATAGCGAGTAATACAAGTAGAATAAGAAGGGTCATCCGGGCTGTAGATCTGGCCATGTGCTCACCTTAGATGCTCGTCAGCGATGCCTCGAGAGTAAGTCTTGAGGAGAATAAGCCGATCCATCCATGTACTCTGCACTCATAAAAGAATGCAGCAACATAGAATCAGTAGAACAACACGGACTGAGTAGGCATCATAGGCTGACAACAGTTAGCTAACATATATATAACTAAGAGACGGAAAGATAGACATGCTCACAAACAAGTACAACCAACCCTATCCAAGATCGGAATCACAATCACAAAATACCAAGTCTGAATGTCACCACAAGTACAAAATACTAAGTCTAAATTCCTCCACAAGTACAGATCATCAAGTCTGAATATCACCACAAGTACAAGTATTAAGTCTAAATCCAACAGTTCGAATATGTAAATGTGAATACAATGCAATGCAATGATACACACACGCTCTGCGTGGAATACCTCCATGCCTCGATAGTCGTGACCCATGGGAGACTCGCAAACTCCATGTACCTATTATGGCGCACAGCCCGATCTAATATCTGTTGCGAAACATGCAACCTGGTCCAATATATGCTACAGAACGTTTAACCCGATCAAATATATATTGCGAAACGTGCAACCCGATCCAATATATGTGTTGTGGCGCGTAACCCGATCCCAATATATTAGTATGAATGCGTGCATGATATCAATGTCAACAAGAGTATATCAATGCCAAATCGTGCCACGCATGGACCCATCTCACAATAACAGTCTCAATATCACTTCATTTCTCTTTAAAAGACAATACGCAGCAAATGGGAAATACGATTTCCAATCATGATAAAATGACTAATCATCAAGTCTAGCATCACACATGTGGCAACAAGCCAGTAGATCACAACAAGGCAACAAGCCACCATCAATAACATTACCAACCAAAGTCATCCATCCCAACTTCGTACTCGAAGGCGTAACATGCTTTCTCCAACAATCACTAACTCTACATATGCTTCGCTAACCGAAGTCTAACCATAAGTTAAATTGTAACCTACCTTGTAGCAGAGTATGAGCCATGAACACTCACGCCTTTTCTTTGCCCTTTCGTAGTGCCTCTAAATACTCAAATTCTAATCATATTCAAATTCTATATTAGAAATCATTAAAACAACACCCATATTGCTATACTTATCTTTCGAATCAAATTCAACTATGGAGAAAGAGGGAAACAGGCCCACAAGGGTAAAACAATCATTTCAAAAGTGAAATTTACAATTCAACGTTCTAAGTGTTCAATCCTACTAATCAATTTCTAAAATAACTCAAGAATGGGTCAATTTCGAGATTCAAGTGAAAACCCCAATTTGGGTATGAACCCTAATTTTCTAGCATTCAAATTCATCAACATAAATGGAAGATTCAAGCCTATTAGATATGAAATCATCAAACTATATGATTAGATTAGTCAAGCCCACCAACATTTCCATTTAGAAAGATTAGAACTCATTTCAAAAAGTTATTATCAAAACCCATTTTCCTCTTAAGATTCTTATGCATTTCTAGCATGGATTCAAGCTTAGGAAGGTTAAAATAATGAATGCTAGGTTAGGAGACTTACCACCAAGAAGAATCAGCCAAGAACTCTTCAATTTGCCCCAAATATGCTAAGTAATGAATGAAATGATAGAGATTTTAGGGTTTTATCCGAGCATTTAATGATTCTGGAAACATGCTACCTCGCTGTATTGAGTCCGCTATAGCGAGCTCGCTACTGCGCATCTGCCATAGCAGTTTCCTGTCCGTAGTGGCGCCCCAATTGTAACCCATCATCCCGCTATAGCGGACCAAGACCTCGCTATAGCTGGTTCGCTATGGTGGATCTGGTGCCGCTACAGCGGACGCCAGACACCAGAATTTCTAGGTTTTCACCAATCAAACTCTGAAATTCAACAATCACCTGAGACATCCCAGATACAAACCAGAGATGCATTCACACATAAAAACATGCTACGGACTCACTCGTGGTCTCAAAATTTCCAACGGAGGTCTAGTTGACCGGGTCAACACCCAATGGTCAAATACTACCTTTCCAACCAATAACCCAAAATGCTCCCAAGTGCCCTGGGAACCGAACCAAACATCCTACAAGTCACAATCAACTATCCGGGCCTCTCAGAATTGACTAATTATAGAAAAAGGTCCATTTACCCAAAAGTCAACTATTAGTCAAACATTTTTTACGTTAAAGCTCTAATTCGCACAAGTCATTAAAAACCTCACCCGATCATCTCGGGAACTGTACCACCCAACCTCGCAAGTCCAACTCGTGCTCATAGGGTTCGAGGAAGGGTCAACGGGGGTAAAATGGTCAAGACGTTATAACTACCAAACAGGTTGTTACTATTACGGTTCACTTTTACGCGGGTGTATAAAAGCTACTAAGAGGTTGCTGGTGCTCTAAATGGATTTGAGTATTTTTAGAATCGCCACCTAATTTATTAAGGAAAATTAGAAAAATAGGGTAAAAGGGTTTATTCAAACAAGAGAAAATCCTTTAAAATCAGTGTTCGAGGTAAGGGTTCTGGTGATCCCCTAGGGAAGGTTTTAAGCACCCTAGTATTAAGGATCCGTTGAATACGGTTGACTTGCGAGCTTCAATGTGTGATCAATGTGATTATTTGCTAAAAATGTTTCTTTCTTGCAAAACTTGTCATGCTAATCATAAATTCTACTTTTTGGCAAAAATGTCATTTTGCTAAGATGATTTGGTTTAAAATATTTATAAGGGATTCAAACCACTTCATTTATGGACCAAAACATACTCAATATTTCTCCCAAGTAGAGTTGCTACTAACTTGGTCCAAATGATATGATTTTAGTCCTTATAAGTTTTACTATTATATAGAAAATAAGCGGAGTATATCTCCTCTATAATAATAGTATAGGTTTTGATAAATACAAGTAAAGAAAAGAGTTTATTACTTATTGATCCATTGAAACTCATTATTCAACCGTATGCTACTCCAAGGCCATCTTAATCCTCAAAACTGTAGCCCAAGTATATTTCTCCTGGTTTTATTGTCTTAAGGTTTGGGCTTTTGGCCCAAATATTTGAAATTTCCTTAAGTCCAAATGAATTTAGAAAAGGTCCACTTATGCTTGTCCGATAATCTGAGTTTCTTTTTATGACTTGCTCTGAAAATCAACCCAACTTCTTAACTTTATAAAATAAGACCTAAAGGTGATTTAGTCCAATTTGTAGTCCAAAATTTAACTCTTTTATTCCCATCCTTTTACAAACGGGCATATGGCCCAAATTAGTCAAGTTTAAAATCCATTTATTAGCCATGTTATCAATTTTCCAGTTTCATATTTGAAAGATTTGTAAAATCTAAAGTGACCAATTTCATGCTTATAGTAAGAATGTCCAGTTTTGAAAATCATTTGAGAAATTATTTACAACTACGCTAATTTCTAAGTTCTAATCGCATTCGAGTCTCAATAATAATATTTATGTTGTTTCTATATACAACTATTATACAAAGCAAGTATATGAATATGTATATATAAATTTAAGAGGAGAATTAGGCTGGTGGGCCTGCCCAAGCTCACCCCAGTTGCCATTTTCACCCATGATTGGGCCTTTAACATTTTATCTTCAAAACGGACTTGATTGAATAAAAGAAGTTGGGCCTCAGTCCCAACAGGTTTCAAATAGAGAAGATGGCCCAAATGACCCGTGATGAAGTCACATGCAAACACAATGGGGAAAAAAGAAAATTACGATTAGAGGGTATCTAAACTTAATCACTAATTTAATCACTAATTTAAAATAAACTTAAGTATGTAATGCATATAAATTATACGCAAGTCTATATACAGCAAGTATACTTTTCAAGTAAATAGAACGGGCACAGACACAAGTGAATAAAATGAAAGGAAAACGCAAACAGACCCAAATTGTATGACATGCAAAAAAGGAAGGCCCAATATCGAAAATGACATACAATCTGCTAAAAGGGTGAGCAAGCCCAGTTCAGTGATAGGCAAACTGTCATGCCCCGAACCATGGCCTGGGCATAACACGGCACTCGGTGCCTGATTGCACGTGACCAAACAAACCACATGGCTTGCTGAATCATCATGAGGCATACATGAGCAGAAATATAACATGAAAACATGATGAGCCTTTATAAAACATGAGAAGTCATAATATTAAATAAAATACTTGTTTAAATCATGAATGCAAAGATATCATAACTGAGCCAAAGATGGCTATGCAACTCTGAATATCTGACATAACTGACTGACTAGTCTATGAAACCTCTAACATGAATGTGAGTCTGCTAAACATACTTACTGGGACAAGGCCCCCCAGTATACCTTTAATGCATAACTAACATGAAATAGATAAATGACACAACCCTAAAGAAGATGGGGCTCACCAAAAGCTGATACGAGTGATGTCCGGCTGAGCAGATGCGTCGTCCTGTATATCAATACCTGCATCGTGAAATGCAGGCCCCCGGGCAATAGAAAGGGGATGTCAGCACATTGAATGTACTGGCATATAAAGCAACTGAAGAAAATAACATGGGACATGAAATAATAATGATAAGAGCTGAGTGTGAAACTAAAACCAGGTCATAAGCATGGACATGAATATATACATATATATAACATGAGTAAAACATTTTAAGTTGGGAGAGCATAAATAAACCGACAACATGGAATCACCACATGGATACGTGGATACGTGGAGTCTGGTACCTGACCCGACCAGCAGAGCTCTCATACCTTGCCAAGGGTATAAGATATAAAATGCATACATGAAAGGATCCAATATGTAATTAAAGTGTCATCCTAAACATGGTTGGAGTGACCCTTTTCCTACGGTAGCTAACATAGTTTCAGGCTTTCTGAGCCTTCTCGGTAATTAGTGCAACTCCCAAAAACATGAGCATGATATAGTTGGCTACGAAGCCCATGGTTTTTGTGAAATAACTTGTAATCATTATTTCCTGAAATAACTTGTAATCATGATTTCCTGAAATAACTTGTAATCATGATTTCCTGAAATAACTTGTAAATAACCTATAATCATGATTTCTCGAAATAACTTGTGTGAAAACCTATAAGGTTTCATACTTCTAAAAATCATAAAGTCGATAACTTAAATACTTGGAACTCATGGAACTAGGCATGGGTTCATGGAATATGTAAGAGTTCCCAATTACCGTAAAGGTAGATTAGGAATACAATAACGAACTATTCATAGAAACATGGTATATCATAGTATATAGACTTAGGGTTATCATGAACATATCTTGAATCCTAGTTTTTTAATAATCTTATACTTTTATGGAAGAACGTGACGTGGGGAAGAACAATGACGTTCCACACATGGATAGAAACTTTACATACCTTAATTGCTACAAAAACTTGAGGAAAATCTGAATCTTTGAAGAAAAATTCCAAAATCTTGAATCTTGAACCTTGAGATAGGTTTTCTTGATAACCCTAGCTTAGGAGCAATGATTTTCTAATTAGATTTCATGAATACATGTTAGAATTGACTTGGAATGCTTAGAGTAGGCTTACCTTGATGTTTTGAAAGGATGAGAGGAGGAAACCTTCGTTCTAGGGTTTGGGAAGTTGAAAAATAGAATAAAAAGGCTAAAGTCTCATATTTATACTGACAGAGTCGGAAAATTATACGATCCATTTATACGGTCCGTATAGTACGACCTTATTTAATCATTGAGTAAAACAGAATGTCGAGTTGAAATTTCACGAAATACGGCCATTTTATACGTACTGTATAAAATTATATGGACCGTATAATTCAGTCGTATTTAATCGTGCCAATTTCCAGTGAGCAGACTGCTCTGGAACCCTTCAAGAAATGGCCATAACTTTTTGTACGGATGTTCGCTTGACCTCCATAATATACCATTGGAAAGGCATTTCAAAGGATACCACTTTAATCGAGGAATTTTTCCCAAATTCCCAATTAATAAAGGGGCTATAGTCGCTTGAATCAGGCCCTTCTGCAAACTCACTTGAAAACACCCTCCGTAGAGAGGCTTCTGACTTTGCTTTGTCCAAAGACTTTTCTTATGACTTGATTAGTTTTCAAAACACTTCCTATAATCCTTATATTAGTTCCATTATACCCCGCCCCCTGCCCCGCCTTACGAGTCGAACCTTAGCCCGAAGGTACGAGGTGTTACACAAACTATGCTCCCCTCATATATTTCTAAGTGTATACGAGCCCCACATAACCTGTATACCTTGTGTATATCCCTCCATTTTTACCCAACAAGTAAGAAGCAAACGCTAAAAGAAAAACAAGTTTGGCTTGTAACATTTATGCTATGTATATACCCAGATCATACATGTCATTATTCTCTGTTTTTACACCTTTCATGACTCTAATATAAATTCATTCAAAAACAGATCAGTTGTAGTTTTAAGGATCCCAAAGCTCAAACTTGACACATTATCATGGGTGCAGGTCCTTAGTGTCAGATTAATCCAAACAGGGGTAAGGCAGTTTAAAACAAGCATATAGGAATAGTTAAAGGATCCTAGACCATTACTGGTATCTTGCAACCACAAGAATTCAAATTGATCATGAGAAGGTAGTGTGTTCCCTAAAGAATGAAGGTTCATCAATTCAACATAAAGCAAACTAGAGGTTGTTCTTAAGCTAACTAGGTGAGGCATGATGTCAGGCCTATTAACTACTTGAAGAAAATCATTTTAGATGCAACAAGATGATGTATACTCAAGACAAACACATAGGAATTTTGCAGGGTAAACAGAGTTCAAATAGGACAACTTATCAAAGTATTAGGATCATTTTCAGTTCTTGGAGAAGACTTATTATCATCACTTGAAATTTCTTATATGAATTCAAGCAAAACGGTTCAGTTTTCACATAAGAGAAGGTACATGGTCAACTGGGGACTTCAAAGTTCACATACACAGATTAATACAAGCAAGAGGGGAGGCAAAAACTGGAGACTAGATGAGACTAATATTTAATTCCCATTTGGACTATGGTTAATTAATGAATCAACAGAAGACCAAACCTTTGCGCTTAGAGTAAAACAAAATTCAAGCAGTGTGAGCATAGGGATGACATTCTTACATTGGCAAAAGGCATTTAACAGGAAACTCGAACTAGCCAAAATTTAAGATTTAAATACCTATGTGGTTAGTTAAACTTCAATTTAAATCTCCAACATGACCATATTAAGCTATTTAATGAATGAAAGAAACCAACTAAGACACAATAGAGATACGGCCAGATCTAGAATAGTATAAAACAAGGCACTAATATGAATATGCATTTTTTGATAGCAAAGAGGGACTTGACAGATTAAAAGAATGACCTATGCTACTATTTGATTATAGAGGAATTAATCTCAACCAGTGTTGCTATCATGGGAAGAACAATATGATGTTTCACCTCATGTGTTTAACAGGTATGCATACTATCACATACCAAATTGATTCTAAACATGCTAGCATGACATTTGTACTGACCATTAACTTCATCCTTGGTTCAAACAAGAAGCCTATAATTAGTGTGACCTTATCCAACCTAACACATGATACATAAGCTATGATTTCTTTCTAAAACAAAGCAGAGAATTGACTAAACATGCTTACAAACTAATCATAATTAATAGCAAGCATAAACAACAGGCTAATAACAACAAAATCATAACTAAATTGCTGCTTAATACCCACTAAACAAAATAGAAAATTGACCCATGCCTACAAACTAATCATTAATAGCAAGCATAAACAACAGGCTAACAACATAACTAAATTACTTCTTAACTATCAACTAAACATTCTTATATACTAATCAGAATTAATGGAAGACATCAACAACAGGCTAAAAAAACTTAGCTAAACTAATGCTCAATATCAACTAAAACAGATTAAGATTAAAAAGAAAACTAAAAGGATAAAATATTACCTTTCCTGAGTGTTGTCTTAGTCGAGAACGAACGTGGAAGACCTCCTTGCTCCTTAATCTCAAACTCATCCACAAAAACAAGAAGAAAAATATTTAAAATTTTAAACTTAACTTGAGGTAATTCAAGCTTTTTCGTGAATATGTGGAATATTCTATCTGTCTGTCTATAATGGTAGAAATGGGGGTTCTTATTTATAGAACCCCAAAACCTCAAAACCCTAATGCCGATTTCGATATGGGACTTTACAAATTTCTGGGCATGAAGCCCATAGCTCCACATTCAATGGTCGAGATTGAGATGAACAAACAAATAGAGGGTCAGATTTAAGCGATTTCCAACGGATCCTTGCTGGCCTCATACGAACCAGTGAGGACCAAGGATTTGAATTCACTTTGAGACAAATCCCATTAAGGTATTTGTACTCATTGACCAGCAATGCAATAAGAAATAAAAGAAAAGGCAAGAAATTACCGTGTTAAGGTTGTGTTTGGTGAAGAATCGTTGGTTGCAATTAATGTGTTTCCTCTACCAGCTATGCAAAGCCTGAAGACTACTGCTACCTCTGTCACTTTGCCATTATCGGCAAGATGACGTCAATAAGGAGAGAGTGGTGACCCTATGGCAGCTAGGGTTTCAACGCATGAAACCCTTCCTCTCTCTCAAGGGGTCGTTTGTTTGCTGAAAAATGGGAAAAGAAAAGGGGCCTTACCCCCTTTAGGCTTAATGTTGGCTGTTTCAAATGAAAGAAAGAGGGGGAATATATATACATATACACATATACAGGATATACATGTATACACATGCATATCTGTGTATATATATATATATGTATATATATAGGAGGGACTTGACATTATTTAAATAAATGGCCAAAATTAAGAAAGTCAATTAATTTAAACCCCTTAATTAAGGTCAAAACATAATTAATTAGCCATTTGAACAAACTAACAAACATGGTTAATTATGCAAATGGACTTAAGTTGTAAATATAGCCTTAATTGACTTTAAACCATGAAATTTGTTATTTCAATTATGGCCATAATTAGCCCAATCAAACAATTAAAGACTAGTTTTGCAATAATGATCTCAATTAACTTAAGCCATGAATTTGGCTATTTCAATTAAAGCCAAATTAACCAACAATTGATAATTTCAATTGTGGCCCCAATCAACCATTTAGTGAGCAATTTATGAAATTAACCATAATTAAGTACTTGATTAATTGTGATCAATTCAAGAAATTGCACAAATGCGAATTAAATATGTAAAATTAAGAATTGAGGTAATTAAATGATTAATTCATTAAATTAATCAGATTTCTTGAATTTAACAGAGTTAAAGTGCTTGCTAATTGATTTTCTGGCAATTTTAGCAATTAAATAAATAATTGTTTTATATCACCTTCTTGATTGAATTTAGCGAATGCTCCATATTAATTACAAAAATGTGTAAAATAATTTCTAAATTATTTATAATGTTATTGAAGCCATCTTGTCAAATGAAATGGCAAAATATTATCGAAATAATTTTATAAAATCACTTTGACTTGTAAAAATACACATTTTCCTCTGTTTGATATCCAAGGACTCTGGATAATTAAAATAAATTGTGGGAGGTCAAAAATTAGGTGTCAACAGTTACAATAAGCTAAAGTATGGTAGTATGACAAGGTCGTAGTCAAGTAGAAGAAGAGATAAGAGAAAGAAAGTTTTGAGATTATAAAGAGGTGTAAGTCATATGATTATGTTTCATTACTAGAAGTGAATTGGCGACCTTAATGAGAACAACAGAAGAGCAAGATATATGTCTAAGTCATATTCGTTCTCTTACACCCCTCTCTCTAAGTGAGTTACGTCGGATTGGATAAATATAAGTTCCACAAAGTATAGTAACCCGAAGATTAGCAAATAAGTTTGAGGAATATGAAACGAGAATCATAAAAGAGTGACTGCACCGTGTACCTCAACATGAGTCGAGCTATATGTCTTTTTCTCGCTATGAGATCCACAGAATAAAAGAGTAAGGAATAACAGTCTTCCATCCGTAGGCAATTAGTTTCTTCGAGTGATCTCGTGTCTATCATATCAAGCTTTCTTTTAGTATGTAGGCCATGCTCTTTATATAATCTCAAGAAGGTAGCATTCAGTTTCATGTGGTTATACACAGCCCTTCAGGTTTAGTGAAAATGACAGTTTCCATTATGTTAGCAGTATGTATGTTCTAACTGCATCAGTAAACCAGTTCCTCAGATGAATAGCAGTATAAAAAGCAAGTTAAATGCTTTCAGAAGTTAATAGGAAAAGATCCCATAATGCTTATGTCATATGAGAAGTCATTTACATTTGTATCATGGTCATTGCATCTTCAGAGAGTATAAGCCCTATAGGAGGGTTATGAAACACAGAGGTGCACAGTTATGGTTGACTACGGGCGGTCAACAGATGAAAATACATTGGGCCTCACAGAATTATTTGAAGGATAGGGCAAGTGACCTATGAGCTAAAGATGCCTTCAGATTTAGACGCGGTTCACCCAGTTTTCATGTGTCTATGCTACAGAAATTTATTGGAAACCCTTCTTGAGTTGTTCCAGTAGATATTCAGATTGTAGAGGATTTATCTTATGAGGATGTCCCTGTTACTATCCTAGATCAACAGGTCCGTAAGATGAGGCCCAAAGATATGGCTTCTGCGGAGATATTGTGGAGAAACAAGAACATTGAGGAAATGACGTGGAAAGCCGAGGAAGAGAGAAAGTCTAGATATCCTCATTTGTTCCGGACTGAAGGTGCTATATGATTACAGCTCAGTTATATATCTCTTAAGACATGTCATAGCATATTAGACTAGTCCCCGTTTTATGACTAGATGGCACTCGAGATGAAGCCACACAGCTCGATTTGAGACAGAGTTATTGATATCTGAGGTAAGCTACAGTTTATGACGCTTACATTTGAAATTGATGGCAGTGTGAGGCTAATAAGTTATTACGGTTTATTATGGCCCTGTGTGGCACATATATTATTTTTTCCTGGCTGTGTGGCAGGTTGTGTAACGACCGATCGGTCGTTTTGAGAACCGGTGCTCTAATTTACATGTCGTCTATTCCAGAAACTTAGTTATAATTATTTTGACTAGCAAGCCAAATTTGAAGTCAGACAAATATCATTTGGTTCACTTTGGGAGAAGGTTTCGCTTTGTAAATTTCGGCATTCAATTATTTGGATGTATTGTTTATTGTGAGCAAACATGATTTGATTGGTGATCTGAAGATTCCATTAGATTTGGAATATTATTTATGACATTTAAAAATTTACAGAGCTAATTTTAGAGTTCGTCCGGTTGGTTTTTGACTATTAAGTCGGTTTTAATATTTAATATGCCTAATTTTAGAGTTCGTCCGGTTGTTTCTATTAGCTTTTTTTTTTTTTTTTATGTCTTTGACTTGTGGGGATGGGTGGCGCCATTCCCGAGGTGATCGGATGAGAATCAAAGAAGAAAATCTAAATTTTGGAATTTTGAAGGCTTAAGTTTGACCAAAAGTTACTTTTGGGTAAACGTGCCCGTAATGTCAATTTCGACAGTTCCTTTATGTCCGGAATGTGATTTATGACTCAGTCGAGTCATTGGTTCGATTCCGGAGAGGTTCGGGTGTGATTTAGGTGGTTGGTTGAGAAACTAGCTTTTGAGATGATTTGGAGTTGATCACAATCAAAATAGGTTCAAGACGGTCCCGTTAGATGTTTTGTGAGTTCAACCAGGTTCGTATGACGATTTTGGACTTGTCCATAAATTTTGGTAAGATTCCGATGAGGTTCGGATGTGTTTGGGTTGTATGGTGTTTGTTTTTTGTTTCGATGCTGTTTTGAGAAAAAGGGTACCATAATGAGATAACGATCTTTGTTTTGTGTTTCGATTGAACTATTAGATTCGTATCGTAATTTCGGAGCTATAGCAACGAGACTCGTCACGTTTTGCCATCGTATGAGAGAGATATGACCATTTTACTAAAGAAATTCATTATTGATTTTCTGGTGTAATTTTGCTAAAAATTACAATTTTACCCCTAAGTTCGCATTTAAAAATTTTGTATTCTTTCCACTACTTAAAAGCATCATATCTCTCTCATTCTAAGGCCAAATTGGGTCATTCAAAAGGCTATCTTCGGTGGAATTTCATGTGAATTTTATTGGGATTGTCAAAAGTGAGCTTCGTGATCATCTAGAACTTGTTTTTGACCGAAACAGCTGCTGGTTTTTTTAATTTCCACTTGTTTTGGGATTTAGTTAACTTTTCTCAAAAGTTCTAGAGTTTAGTTTGGAAAGTTTCAAAGGGGTTTTGATCATCTAAGCTTGGAGGTAAGATTATAATACTAAATCCTTAATTTCCCCTTGATTCCTATCCTTAATTAGTATTTTTAAATCATGTTTTTGGGTTCAAAATTGAGTTTTAGCCCTAAATTGAAAATTAGGGGAAAATCGGAATTGGATGCCAAGATCATGGCTTTTTGATTGGATATTTTGGATTTGGACTAATTAGACTATGGTAAACTTTTGTTAAACTAAACGTCCAGTTTTGCCCTTTCGGGCTGGGGGTCACCTTTTTGGGTTTGTTTTGGATTTCGAATTAAAGTATAGCAATATGGGTATCATTGGACTCGTCTAGACTCGTAGGATTCTATCTTGACTATATCGACCCCATTTTTTAATGAAATTACAATTTTGCCCTTGTGTCTCGGATTTGGCTATTTTAGGTTCATTTTTGGGTTTTGGGTAAACTATGGCATTATGGGTATCCTTAGGTTAATAATTTAACATAGAATTCGTACTTGATCGATGTTAATCGTCCCAAGGCTCTCCGAAGAAGAAAGGTACGGCTCAAGCGGATTGGTTCGAGGCTCTTATTCAGCATTCCAGGTAGGTTATGGCTTACCTTATGGTTAGACTTCGGTTAGTAAAGCATATGTATAGTTAGCCATTGTCGGAGAAAGCATGTTACGTCTTTGGGTATGAAGTTGGGATGGATTACTTAGGTTGGTATTGTTGTTGATTATGGCTTGTCTCCTTATTGTGTTCTATTGAGTTGTTGTCTTGTTGTGATTTATTGGCTTGTAGCCACGTGAGTGATTCCAGACTTGTTTCTTAGTGATTTACTTTATGAAGTTGGAGATCATATTTTATCATGTGTTGATGTTGTTGGGAAGGAAGGGAAAGCTATGATATTGAGATTGTTATTGTGATATGTGTCCATGTGTGGCACGATTGATTTGATATGTTGTCATCATTTATTGGTATTATGCAGTGTACTCATTCTCATCTTTCAAATACTCTGATATGAATATTTAGTGACTTATTCATGGTTGTGAACCCGTATCTCTCAGTTATTGGTTATTGACTTGTGAAGAGGAAGGAATTGATATTGATCTTGATATTGGGATATGTGTCCATGTGTGGCACGGTTGTCATTGATATACTCTTGTTGGCATCTATATCATGCATGCATTAATAATCAAATATTCGGACCGGATTGCGCGCCACAACACACATATATATACACTTACTTGGATCGGGTTGTACGTACCGCAACACTGATTGGGATCGGGTTACACGTTTCACAACACTGTTAAAAAAGATCTACCCTCCCCTTCATGTATTTGAGCTTTATTTAAGTCATAGCTAGCTTCTACGGTTAAAAACCCGTGAAATAGAAGCCAGAAATTGTAGTTGTGTTGTTTTTGCTTGTTGAACTGTTTTTAGGTTGTTCTTGTGATATTTTATGGCTGGAAATTGATGGGATTACCTGAGTATGTTGTTTTTGTTGACATGTATTTCAAAGAAGAAAGGGTTTGAAGGTCTAATAGCTTTATTAGTCATAAACAGAGCTTGCCGCTCGTTGTATCATTTTTTTGGGTTGCAAGCTTATTATAGAGTTGCTGGTTGTTTGGGTTGTTGTTTTGACTATTAAGAACTTGAGGAATATGGAAGAAACTAGGGAGATTTTTCTCGTTTTATTATAATATAAGTTATCTTTCAAAATACAATAGTAGTAGTATTTGTAGTGTGATGACAGCGTCGTTTTCATTGTTGTAGATTAAGGTTCCGGGAGTTGAGCTGATCATGGTTGTTTGGGAGATTATTTCGCAAGGTATGTAATGGCTATCTCTTTTCCTTCTTTTGTCATGAGTTTGTATTCTAGTATATCCCGACATAATGTTGAAAAGAGAAATACTTTACTCTTAGTATATTAGTTGAATTTATTATAGATACCCTTGTTGGGAACTTAGAATCAGCGATACTTATTCAGTTAGTTGAGAAGGTAAGAAGTATATATATGTATAAACGGATAGTTATATAGGGGATATACACCGGACCCTATATATGTGTCCGGGCAGATACACATCGAGCCATATATATGTGGTCAGGCAGATATACCCCGAGCCCTATATATGTGGCTGGGCAGATATACACTGAGTCTTGTAAGGTCGGCAGATACAGACCGCACTCTATATGAGGCCGGGCAGATTATTTCATTATTGCTTATACAATGTGAATCAGAAGTAGGTAAGTATGTTCCATATTTCATTCAGTATATATTATGTATATCAGTTCAGTTTCAGTTATTCAGTTTCCTTACATTCTTAGTACATAATTTCGTACTGACATCCCATTTGTTAGGGACGCTGTATTTCATGCCTGCAGGTTCTGACAGACAAATAGACAAGCCTTCTTAGTAGCCAGAGTTGAGTATCAGTGTGGTTGATAAGCTCCATCTTATCCGGAGTTACCATGTCCATATTTTGGAGTCTTTTATATATATATAGACTTGATGGGTAGACCGGGGCTCTGTCCCAACCACAATACAATCATAACTCTTTAGACGCTTGTAGTCGTGTCCTTATATTCAGTATATCAGTATGGTGGCTTTGTCGGCCCTTGTCTATATCTTATTTTGGGTTTTGCTATTTGCAGAGACATATAGTGCCCTTGTCAGCCCGTTTAGATATGTGTATATATATACGTATTGGGACGATCCCATTTTGGAGAGATGTCCTCAATTACATATTTACAGAGATTGGCCTAGTCGTCCTATGATGTTATGATTTATTCACAATTGGCCTTGCTAGCCCAGTTTATCAGTATATATGTTCGGGGTTCGTGGGTTTTAGATTCTATGCTCGGGGTCAAGTAAGGCATCGGGTGGCGACCATACGTCTCTAGGTTTAGGGTGTGACAAACTTAGTATCACAGCAGGTCTGTCCTAGGGAGTCTACAAGTCGTGTCGTCTTGTCTACACATGTGTTGTGCACCACATTATATAAACAGGAAGCTACGAGGCATTTAGGAGTCAGTTACCCTTCTTTCATATCCCAATCGTCTTTGTAGAGCTGAGTCATAGGGATTAAGTTCAAAACTTATGTTTGATATTTGTATACGGAGATGTCTGTGACTCCAAAGACTACAGCTAGCTAAAGGGATAATACAGCAGCGGGTAAGGGCACTAGTAAAGAGCCCCACATGCATTCCGTGACAATTAATTGATATTTTTTAAAATCACATAGATGTTTCTATAAGATGCTCATGTACAGGAGAAATATCCAGTTGACTTCGATGTACTTATTAGCACATTTTTGTTAATTTCTTTTTCTGAGGAGAGATGTCTAGTGTATAGTGTATAGTATATGTTTGGTCAAGTTTGATAAAGGAGAACTCCTACGAGTTTTTCCTTGTGAGGACATGTATCACCATATTTGCATCCGTGAATGGATGTTGACTGGTGTTACTTAGTGCCCACTGTGTTGCCGCGTTTAGGTCTTTAGGACAAATGTTACAAAGGATAAGTTTTCTTCTCATGTTAGTCCGATTCTCATGAATCATTTGTGTTGGAATTAAACAAAGATTACTAATCCAAAGTTATTGAGGATTTGATATTTGGTATTTATTTAATTCATATCTAGTCAGGATTTATTTGTCTAATTCATATTGGAATGGGTTTTCTAATCCTAGTCTATGTTAATTTTCTAGTATTACAAATAGGGATGCTCTGTCACATATTTTTATTGTAGTGAGATTCAAGAGTTTTGAGCTATTAAGTAAAGCTTCCTACCTTCTCTCTCTAGTTTGATAAATTTCCTCTACAAAGCCATTGTCGGGTCTTTCTCTTGTGCTTATATTATTCCTTTGAGTATTTTTATTTCCTTCAAATTGGTATCAAAGCCTGTGTGAGATCCGACCAAATTCTCGTGTGAGATTCGACATATAAAAAAATATGGATGTTCCATATTTACCAAATTGTCACCTTTTTGTGTTTGATGGCAAAAATAATTTTGAGAGTTGGTATCAACAGATAAAGAATTTTTTCAATGTTGTTGGACTATGGTCCATTATTGATATAGGATTCGTGGAAACCCTAGAAGGCATAACATTGACTGGTGAAGCAGCTACACAATTTGAGAAAAATATGCAACTGAGTTATAAGGCATTCTAAAAAATATGCTTATGATATTTTGAAGATGTTTAACATGGAGAAAGTTAAATTAACTTTGAATCCCGTTGAAGAGAAACTGAAGCTGACTAAAGACAACGCCCGCAATTTTATCGATGCTACATACTTTAGGAAATTGTTTGAGAGTCTGATGTAGTTGACTTCTACAGGATATGATATTGTTCATGGAACGCTCAAGTTTGAAGATATTGGTTTAAGGGAGGCTATATTGGAATTAGACCAAGATTACTAATCCAAAGTTATTTAGAATTTGTTATTTGGCATTTATTTAATTCATATCTAGTTAGAATTTATTTGTCTAGTTCATATTGGAATGGGTTTTCTAATCCTAGTCTATGTTGGTTTTCTAGTATTATAAATAGGAATGCTTTGTCACATATTTTCATTGTAGTGAGATTCAAGAGTTTTGGGTTATTATGTAAAGTCTCCTACATTCACTCACTAGTTTGATAAATTTCTTCTACAATGCCATTGTCGGGTCTTTCGCTTGTGCTTATATTATTCCTTTGAGTATTTTTATTTCCTTCAATTTGTGTAAAAAAAAATTGTCTTTAGATTCAATTATTTTAAAACTAAATGTGGGTATCATTATTTTTGTTAAATAAATTGTCTGTTATTATAACCATAAGTTCTTTTATACAGAATTACATTGTCAGAACCAACATGAATCATTGTAAAAAGTTTGAATTATAGTTATCTCTCTTGCTCAAGTAGATCATCATTATTAGCTGAAGGACAATTAATCTAACGTAGAATACACAGTTCTCTCAAGATCCATATATTTGTTTCTGGTCATCTATGCTCTGATTTTATTTCACTTAATCAAATGGTGCACTAAGCAAATAAAAAAAGACAAAGTTAAAATATATAGTATGACTGGATTAGAAAAAGATACATAGCCATTAGTAAAGAAACTTATTGCCTCCTCCGTAGGATTTTTAACATTTACTTTTAGCTTGACACCGCTATTAAAAGAAGTTGAAGTTACACTATTTTACTGTTTATTGGATAGTATGTAACATGTGTTTAAAAAAACATACAAAAAAGTCAGAGTCAGTCATATCTGTTTGTACGCCAAAATAATATTCTTATTTATGCGTGAAAGTTTTTGAAGTATACTTAATAACACTAACTTTTTTGTGTGTCACGTGCATCACACGTGTATCCTGTAACAATTAGATAAAAAATTGTAATATAATGCTCATGTAGAGGAGAGACATCTAGTTGCAGCGGCGGAGGGAGGAAGGGCCAAGGGGGTTCGTCCGAACCTCGTTCGGTGAAAAATTACACTGTTTATATGTGATTAAAATTATTTTTTATGTATATATAGTAGATGTTGAACCCCCTTTGGCTTTTTCATGTGTTTATTTTTTAATATTTTGAACCCCTTAGTGAAAATTCTGACTCCACCACTGTCTAGTTGAGCCCAGATGTAATTATTAGCACATTTTCATTGACCTCCTATTCTGAGGAGTGATGTCGAGAGTGTGGTACATGTTTTGTCGAGTGGGTCTGTTGAGACCAGTCTTTTGAGATGATCAAGATCTCTAATAGCTGGAATTGAAATTTAGTTGGCTTTAAAGCTTTAAGAGCTTTTCACAGGTGTAGATGGAGCTTTATACTTTTTGGGGAGAGAAACTGTTGGAGAAGAGATGAAAGAATAGGAGTAAGAACCTTTAAAAGTGAAAAAACGATCATATATATAAGAGGAATAAATTTTTTTTTTTTCACTCAATTTTTTTTTTTTTAATTTAAGTCCACCTTGCTGGATGCTAATGGTGTTTTATTCCAAAAATCAAAGTATGTACACAGATAGGAAAAAAGAAGAATAAAGCAACAAACTAGAAAAGAACTACTCTAAGCTAAAGAAATTGTAATCAGGATCATAGTGTTGCAAACTGGATGCTCATGTTGCAAGATCTCTTATTCTAGGATGATAACACTATTAGACATCTCAAAGCTCTCACCAGGTTCTATGTTATCAGATCCCATGATCGTTCAAACAAGAGTGAGGCTACATATGCAAACGGTTGCTGACCATAATCCTGTGTATCCCGGATGAATCCAATTCACTACCTATATTGACCATAACATGGCTGTTGTAAACTCCTAATCCAAACCTGCTAGAAGAATGAGCAGTAGCACTGCTAATACCACTATCTATCTAGGCCAGTTTTAGTAGTTACTAGTCATATTACAGTCTAAGGAAGTAGTGAACTTGAATTAGAGTGCAAAAATCCTTCTTCAGTCTGGTTCCCTTTCCTTGTATGTTTTGAATCTGAAGTTAGGTATCATGGATTTATCCATATTTAGCAATCTTTTCCCTGTAGGTGTGAGCTCCAAGAAATTTTAACTTCTAATTAGAGGTGGCAAAATGGGTAAAATATATGTTTATCTGCCCGACTCAATCCATTTTAAATGGGTTGGATACCCAACCCATTTAAAATGGGTCCAATATGAGTCAACCCATAATATCCACTTAAAATATGGGTAAATTAATGGGTAAAATGGTTAAAACCCACAACATATAGAGTGTGTATGGTATGGAGGAAATGTTTTCCAATTTTTCCTTGTTTGGTTGGTCAAAATATTTTGGAAAACATTTTCTCTAGAAAAAGAAGTTCCTTAACCACCCCCTCCTACCCCCCACCCCACCCTACCACCCATACAACCTCACTACCCCTACCCCACCCATGCCACCACTTAACCACCCCCACTACCTCCTACCCCTCCCCCTCACCCCCACCCCCACCACCCTCCACTACCTCCCTCCCCACTCCTATAGCCACCTACCCCACCCCTACCTCTATCACCACCTCCCCCAACCCCTATCTCTCACTTCCCTACCACCACCCCCTATCTCTCAACTTTGCAAAACTAGACATTTTGTGAAAGTAGTAACTTTTAAAAATAGCAACTGTACAAAAGTAGCCGCTTTTTCAAAATATTACTTGCGAAAAGTAGCTACTTTTCAAAAATAGTCGTTTTGCAAAAGTAGTCACTTAAGAAAATAGTCACTTTGTAAAAGTATTCACTTTTAGAAAATAGCCATTTTGTGAAAGTAGATACTTTTTAAAGTGGTCATTTTTTTAAAGTGACACAAAAATGGCTGCTTTTGTAAAGTGGTCATTTTTTTAAAAATGACCAAAAAAGTTGCTATTTTTGCAAATTTGCATTTTCGGTCATTTTGTAAGAAATATATTTTTGCAAAAATAACCATTTTTATGTCACTTTTCAAAAATGGTCAATTTACAAAAATAGCCATTTTTTGTGTCACTTTTAAAAAATGGCAAGTTTACAAACATAGTCAATTTTTGGGGTTGTCTTCAAAGTGCAAAGCAGTCATATATGAAATAGATGCTTTAGGAGAGGGGTGGGTGAGGGTTGGGTGGAGCGATGGTATGGGATGGGGTGGAGTTGGGGTTGGTAGGTGAAGATGAAGTGCGTTCAAGGGTGGTCGTTGGGTGGTAGCTGGGATTTGGTTGGGGAGTGGGTGGTGGGGGGTGGGGTTGGGTGGGTAGTTTCCAAGAAATATTTTCTTGGAGGTCGTGTCATTGAAAAGTTTTGAAGTTTTATTCTTCCTACAAATGTTGAGGCGCAACTATGTACTAGGGATTGGATTTGTGGACAAATGGTAAATTAATCTTCTCCATATTGGCTACATGAAGCCAACATCTTTAAAATAGCTTTGGATAATATGGATAAGATGGATATCCATATTATCCGTCGGGTAACCCATTTTTCAATCATGTTAAATATGGGCGGGTCGGGTAATTGATCCGTTTTTTGTCAACCCATTTTCGACCCGGCCCATATCTGACTCGACCCGCCCGTTTGCCACCCCTACTTCTAATGTACCTGCACAATTGAAGACACTGTTAGCTAAAAAATCTGCCATTGTATTGCCCTCCCTCAGGACATGTACAAACTGGACTTGTCCTCTCTTTCTCCATTCTTTAATCTTTTGCACCTCCATACTAACTTTCCAAGGAGTTTCCCAGTCTCCTTGAATGATGTTCACCGTAGCTAGAGAGTCACTTTGGCTTGGATTACCCCTTGATGCACCATCAGTATTGCACTTATACCACCCTGCACTTGGGCATCTCCATTGTACCATTTGACCTCCTAATCTAGGATTGAGTCCTTCTAAAAGCTGTACCATCTGAGGCCCAGTATGTGGAACATTCTTCAACCATGGATATAGGCTACTTATCAGGTTGTGAATGTTTTGATTGATGCAGTAAATGGCTTTACTCTTACTCATCTTTGCTCCA